>NC_134354.1:256974315-257274315 GCF_048569485.1 Anomaloglossus baeobatrachus | reverse complement strand
TGCCGTATCATGATCAGCAAGGGTCTCTCCACTATCAGCCTGACCACCTCCAGCAGGAACATGTCATCAAAGCACCCAACTATGTGGGATGAATTCCTGGTTCCACAATCAGGGTCTGGGGGTGAAACCACTGTCTCTTCCCCTGTAATATGTGTTTGCCAGTCCCCTGTCAGGACACAGGTGTGGATGTCTCCCACCCTGCATTGGCGTTGCAAATTCGCAATCACCATCAGCAACCAAGTCCGTTTTTTGTCAAAGTGCAGCATTCAACTGTCCGTATCTCAAGCCTTATAATGCAAACAAAAATGTCCAACCACCCACAGGCTGAAACACTAAATGGGCACATTTACAGGCTACTTGCCCTGGAAATGTTGCCATTTAGGCTCGTGGATGTAGCCTTTCTGCAACTTCATGGCGGCGGCCGTCCCTCGGTACTTGGTGCTTGGTCCCCAGCTACCACTATTTTTCCTGTTGTGCCGTTCTCGCCTTAAATCAGTAGATCACTTGTAAAGCGCCATGGAATAAATGGCGCTATAATAATAAATAATAATAATAATAATAATAGATGGCTTCTAACAGCTGAACAGCTGAACGCTGCACTTGGATAAAAAAACGGTCTTGGTTGCTGATGGTGCTTGCGAGATATTTTTACCTTTCCTTCCTGTGGTGGAGAAGGCTAGTGAACTGTTGCAATACCAGAAGGCTCTAGTCGAACAATTACTACAAAAATTTCCATCTGACAACGCTTGTGGCAAAGGTCATAATTCCTTGAGCAACCAAGGAGGAGATGAGGTAGACACACACCAGATCCAACAGAGGCAGGGGAACACTATCAAAGGTCTGGGATAGTTTCATTAGGCCTTCTCAGTGCCCTGGCCCTGATGCGTGGGGTAGTCTGACAAGGAGGAAAACGTTTTAGAAGATGGAGGAGTACCTAGCCAACCCTACCAGCATTCTCACTGATTCCTCTATGCTGTACAACTATTGGATATCCAAGCTTAAAACATGGCATGAATTGTCCTTCTATGCCTCAAAGGTGCTGGCCTGCTGTGCCGCTAGCGTTTTGTGAGAATGGGTTTTTAGTGCTGCCAAGGGCATAATAACTGAGAGTTGCATCCAACTGTCAACTGAAAATGCTGAGAAGCTGACTCTTGTCAAAATGAACAAGGCCTGGATTGTACCAGACGTCTCAGCTCCAGTGGATGACAGCAGCAAAACGTAATGCCGATTCAAATGTTCCTTTTTATCTGGTGTATACCCATGCACCCCATCCCACCCAAAAAAATGGTATACTGTTCATGGTTTCTTTTTTGTTTTTCCTCCTTCACCATATCAACAGGATCATCATGCAGCCTTTACTTTTCATTTTTCCAGGGTATGTACAATGCCCTCCTTCATAATGTTTTCATGATGTGTATGAAGTCTACCTCTACAATTCTCTTACATTTATAAATGTATAACACCCAGGGGTAAATGTTTTTCAGTCTTTGGACTTAGTGCATACGTTTTTCCAGTCTAGGAATGCCAGTTCCTCAAAATGTAAAAAAAATATTAGGGCCTTCTCTACGTGTCTTTCAGAGTGTATTGCAGTCCTTCCTTCTAATTGTCGACACCCCCTGCATTTAGTGCATAGGCTTTATGATTCTAGGAGTCCCACTACCTAACAATTTTAACAAAATGTGTATGAGAACCTCCTTTATATTTAATACAGGATGTATCGGAGTACCTCTTCCTTCTATTTTTTAGAAATTATTGCATTGCCCACATAGGCTTTGTGAGTTTTAGAGTCCCGTCTTCATAAACTAAACATCATGTCACACACATCAAATGATCAGTACTACAGTGACTACAGTCAGGTGTAGTTTTATTTCCCCCTCTACTATGTCATCTACTGTAGTTAAAGGTGATACGGAAAAATGGTGAGAGATGGCCAGCTATTAAGTGGTGGAGGAGGTGTTTTTATGTTTGTTTTTAATTTTGTCTTCTATACAAATCATTATACAGGAAAGAATGTTTCCTTACATTTTTTCTTTTAACCCCTTAACGACCTTGGACGTACTGAGTACGTCATGGTGACATGGTGCTAAAGGACCCATGACGTACTCAGTACGTCCTGGCGAAATCGCGGTCCCGGAGCCCCGGGGAGTGAAATTTATTTACTTAAACGGTGGATTCGGGAAGGAGGGGACCTCTGCCTGACCTCAGGAGGGGTGGTGCCTCCTCCCCGAACCTACAGAGGCTGTGATTGGCTGACGAACGCCGCTCAGCCAATTACAGCCACTGTAATGTTCCAGCCATTGAAAATGGCTGGAACATTGAAATTCAGCCCTGATCAGTGCTGCTGTAGCACTGGCCATTGGCTGGAGCTGGGTGATCGATGCTTCACCCGCCCCCAGCTCTGATTGGAGAGACCGGTCTTGTGACCGCTCTCTCCAATCAATGTGGATCTGCGGCCTGTGACCGTCCCTGGAAGCCGAGGAGAGCGGTAAGTTGTTGTCCCCGCCGCCCGCCCCTGTCCCCGATCGCCCCGCCGCCCGCCCCTGTCCCCGATCGCCCCGCCGCTGCTCCCGCTTCACCGCTGTCCCCGCCGCTGCTCCCGCTTCACCGCCGCTGTCTCCGATCGCCCCGCCGCTGCTCCCGCTTCACCGCCGCTGTCTCCGATCGCCCCGCCGCTGCTCCCGCTTCACCGCCGCTGTCTCCGATCGCCCCGCCGCTGCTCCCGCTTCACCGCTGTCCCCGCCGCTGTCTCCGATCGCCCCGCCGCTGCTGCCGCTGTCTCCGATCGCCCCGCCGCTGCTGCCGCTTCACCGCTGTCTCCGCCGCCATGCTCCCGCTCCACCGCTGTCCCCGCCACCATGCTCCCGCTGCACCGCTGTCTCCGCCGCCACTCCCGATCCACCGCCGTCCCCGCCGCCATGCTCCCGCTGCACCGCCGTCCCCGCCGCCATGCTCCCGCTGCACCGCCGTCCCCGCCGCCATGCTCCCGCTGCACCGCCGTCCCCGCCGCAATGCTCCCGCTGCACCGCCGTCCCCGCCGCCATGCTCCCGCTGCACCGCTGTCTCCGCCGCCGCTCCCGATCCTCCACCGTCCCCGCCGCCATGCTCCCGCTCCACCGCTGTCTCCGCCGCCATGCTCCCGCTGCACCGCTGTCTCCGCCGCCGCTCCCGATCCACCGCCGTCCCCGCCGCCATGCTCCCGCTGCACCGCTGTCTCCGCCGCCGCTCCCGATCCACCGCCGTCCCCGCCGCCATGCTCCCGCTGCACCGCTGTCTCCGCCGCCATGCTCCCGCTGCACCGCCGTCTCCGCCGCCGCTCCCGATCCACCGCCGTCCCCGCCGCCATGCTCCCGCTGCACCGCTGTCTCCGCCGCCGCTTCCGATCCACCGCCGTCCCCGCCGCCATGCTCCCGCTGCACCGCTGTCTCCGCCGCCGCTCCCGATCCACCGCCGTCCCCGCCGCCATGCTCCCGCTGCACCGCTGTCTCCGCTGCTGCTCCCGATCCACCGCCGTCCCCGCCGCCATGCTCCCGATCCACCGCCATCCCCGCCGCCGCTCCCGATCCACCGCCGTCCCCGCCGCCGCTCCCGATCCACCGCCGTCCCCGCCGCCATGCTCGCCACTGTCCCCGCCGCCGTCGCACCCACCTTTTTCAGCCGCTGCTGCCCCCGATCGGCGGCGGCCGCCGCCTCCTTCATCGGCTGCCCCTTCTCCATCGCCACACCACCTATCCCTCCATGTGCTGCAAGCCACCCTCCCCCCACGTGGGGGGAGGGTGGCTGGCTTGCAGCACATGTGGGGGGAGGGTGGCTGGCTTGCAGCACATGTGGGGGGAGGGTGGCTGGCTTGCAGCACATGTGGGGGGAGGGTGGCTGGCTGGCTTGCAGCACATGTGGGGGGAGGGTGGCTGGCTTGCAGCACATGTGCTGCAAGCCACCCTCCCCCTACATGTGCTGCAAGCCAGCCACCCTCCCCCTACATGTGCTGCAAGCCCCCCTCCCTCCCCCTACATGTGCTGCAAGCCCCCCTCCCTCCCCCTACATGTGCTGCAAGCCCCCCTCCCTCCCCCTACATGTGCTGCAAGCCACCCTCCCCCTACATGTGCTGCAAGCCAGCCACCCTCCCCCTACATGTGCTGCAAGCCCCCCTCCCTCCCCCTACATGTGCTGCAAGCCCCCCTCCCTCCCCCTACATGTGCTGCAAGCCCCCCTCCCTTCCCCTACATGTGCCATCTCTCTCTCCCATCAGACTCTGCCCCCCTCCCCGATCTGCTGCCTGCTCTCTCCCATTGTCCATCTACTGCCCCCTCTCACCCTCCTCGATCTGTTGCCTCCTTCATCTGCTGCCTCTTCTGTCTGCTGTGATCCTGCTGCCTAGATCCATCCTGTAAGGTAGGTATCCCCATCTCACCCCCCCATCCTCTGCCGCTCCTCCATCCGCTGCGCCAATTCCCATCCATCCGCTGCGCCATTTCCCATCATCCATCCGCTGCGCCCTTTCCCATCCTCTGCCGCTCCTCCATCCGCTGCGCCCTTTCCCATCTTCCATCCGCTGCGCCCTTTCTCATCTGCCGCCCCGCCCTCTCGCATCGCATTATCCAGCACAGTTGCTCGCTTCCAGACTGCAGTGGATGATGCGATGCGAGACTCGTGCATTGCTCTCACGTTTGGCACTGGTCTTGGCAGGCGCTCATTTTTTTTTTTTTTCTACTGATGTCTGTATTTTTTATTTCGCCAAACTAATTTTTTTTGTATGGGGGGGGGGTCTAGTTTCCAAAATGGGATCACATGTGGGGGAGCTCCATTGTTTAGGCACCTCAGGGGGTCTCCAAATGAAACATGGCGTCTGCTAATAATTCCAATCAATTTTACTGTGAAATGGCGCTCCTTCTCTTCTGAGCCCCGCCGTACGCCCAAACAATTGATTTCCACCACATATGAGGTATCGTCGTACTCAGGAGAAATTGCACAATACATTTTATGGTGCATTTTTTCCTGATACCCTTGTGGAAAAAAAAGCTACCTGTTTGAAAAAACAATTTTGTGGTAAAAAAAATAAAATATTTTCACGGCTCAACATTACAAACGTTTGTGAAGCCTCCAGGGGTTCAAAGTGCTCTCTAAACAGCTAGATAAATTCCATGAGGGGTCTAGTTTCCAAAATGGGGTCAATTGTGGGGGAGCTCCATTGTTTAGGCACTTCAGGGGGTCTCCAAACGCAACATAGCGTCCGCTAATAATTCCAACCAATTTTGCTGTGAAATGGCGCTCCTTGCCTTCCGAGTCCTGCCGTGTGCCCAAACATTTGATTTCCACCACATATGGGGTATCTGCGTACTCAGGAGAAAATGCACAATACATTTTATGGTGCATTTTTCCTGATACCCTTGTGATAAAAAAGCTACCTGGTTGAAGCAACAGTTTTGTGGTAAAAAAAATTTTTTTTTCTTTTCACGGCTCAACGTTATAAACTTCTGTGAAGCCCCCAGGGGTTCAAAGTGCACATAAAACATCTAGAAAAAATATTTGAGGGCTCTAGTTTCCAAAATGGGGTCACTTATGGGGGAGCTCCATTGTTTAGGCACCTCGGGGAGTCTTCAAACCCGACATGGCGTCCGCTAATGAGTGCAGCTAATTTTGCACTCAAAAATTCAAATGGCGCTCCTTGCCTTCCGAGTCCTGCTGTGTGCCCAAACATTTGATTTCCACCACATATGGGGTATCTGCGTACTCAGGAGAAAATGCACGATACATTTTATGATGCATTTTTCCTGATACCCTTGTGAAAATACTAATTTTTATGGCTAAAGTAACATTTTTGTGTTAAAAAAGTAAAATTTTCATTTTTTCGTCTACATTGCTTTGGTTGCTGTGAAGCTCCTAAAGGGTTAATAAACTTCTTGGATGTGGTTTTGAGCAGAGTGAGGGGTGCAGATTTTAGAATTGGGTCACTTTTGGGTATTTTCTGTCGCCTAGGTTTCTCAAATCACTCCAAATGTGATGTGGTACCTAAAAAATTTTTTTTTGTAAATTTTGTTGGAAAAAGGAGAAATTGGTGATGAACTTTGAACCCTTCTAACTTCCTAACGGAATTTTTTTTTTTTTCAAAAATTGCGCTGGTGTAAAGTAGACATGTGGGAAATGTTATTTAGTAACTTTTTTGTGTGACATATCTCTCAGATTTATGGGCATAAAATTTCAAATTTTGAAAATTGCAAAATTTTCAAAATTTTCGCCAAATTTCCGAAATTTTCACAAATAAACGCAAAACATATCTGCCTAAATTTACCACTGACATGAAGTAGAATATGTCACGAAAAAACAATCTCAGAATCGCCAGGATCCGTTGAAGTGTTCCAGAGTTATAACCTGTCAAAGTGACACTGGTCAAAATTGCAAAAAATGGCCGGGTCTTTAAGGTGAAAACAGGCTGGGGGCTGAAGGGGTTAAAATCCATTTTATCTTCGATTTTGTATGTTTTGTTATAAATCTGTAAAAGTGGAGTGTTTTCTGCAGCAAATCTGCAATTCACAAATACACAGCGTGTGCATGACACTTTAAGATTCTCATTGACTTTGCAGCGACCTAGGATTCAGAGATGCATCTAGGTGTCTTGTCCATGCTATTTCCATTAATTAGAGCTCTGTTTCCATCCATTTCATCGATTTTCCTGCCCTCCCAGCACTCCTTGCTTGTGTTTCCCAATGACTTCCATTTTACTCTCTACTTGAATCGAGAATGTCCAGGCGTCCAACCTGTTTGATTCAAGTACTGAGTACTCAAGCATTTCAGTACTCACTTATCACTATTGGGCAGTAGTATATATTAATGCTACAATTTGTAGCCAGAGGTTTATTTTCAAAATATGAACTTATATTTTATCCATGGGAAAGAAAAAAATTAATATTTCAACAGGGGTCCAAACTCTGGCACTACCAGCGATGAATGAATGGTTCTCTGAATCTAAAGGCAAAGGTCCATCTTGAATTCAGCAGAAGTATGATTGCTTGACCTCAAATAATCAAGCATTCACACCATCCTCCACGTTCTTGGGATCATTGTGGGTCTGAGTGGTTTGACCCCTAATGATCAGTAGGGGATTACTTCATATTTTGGGAGAAACCCTTTAACCATCTGTCTCTGTATTATTTTGGGAGGGTACTTGTTTTGATAGTTTTATGTGTTTTGAAGGTCTAGTCTATGGTCTAGTTTTATTTTGGAAGTATTGAAACATGTACAATTTGCGATACGTTGGCATGTGCTACATACAAAGTCATGACAAATTTAAAAAATGTTATTTCTTTATGTCTACTCATATGGCATCATAATGATATTAGAAATGTTGTCTTACATGAATTACAGTAGTATCTTGAGTAGAGATGAGCCACCCTCTAGAGGCTCGAGTTCGGTTCGTCGAACGGGGGCCGCGTTGGAGTTTGGTTCGACGAACCTCTCAAACCCTATAGAAAACAATGGAAGGCAATCACAAACACATAAAAACACATAGAAAACACCTTCAAAGGTATCCAAAAGGTGACAAACAACTTCCAAGACAAAACAAACACAAGGGAAAGTGACAAGGACAAATACTCATGCAAAAACAAAACAGCTGGATGAGGAAAAAGAGGCCGAGACACAGTTATAGGCATGACATGCCCTTCTAAAATCATGTAAAACACAGCAATGGGACTCCAAGCGGAGTCTCCCTTTTTTTCCAAAAATTGGGCCCCAGAGACACCACTTCAGAGGCAGCACTTGTGCCCCAGTTGTACACTTCACAGGTACATTTGCATCAAGCACATTCAAAAATACGCCAGCCTTAACTGTCCCCGGGATGACACCGGTGTAGGGTTCAAAGTCTTTGCTGATCCATGATTTGTTCATCTTGGATCATTTTTAAAAACACAGCAAGGGGACTCCAAGCGGAGTCTCCCTTTTTTTTCCAAAAATTGGGCCCCACAGACACCACTTCAGTGGCAGCACTTGTGCCCCAGTTGTACACTTCACAGGTACATTTGCATCAAGCACATTCAAAAATACGCCAGCCTTAACTGTTCCTGGGATGACACCGATGTAAGAAGCAAAGTCTTTGCTGATCCATGATTTGTTCATCTTGGATCATTTTTAAAAACACAGCAAGGGGACGCCAAGCGGAGTCTCCCTTTTTTCCAAAAATTGGGCCCCACAGACACCACTTCAGTGGCAGCACTTGTGCCCCAGTTGTACACTTCACAGGTACATTTGCATCAAGCACATTGAAAAATACGCCAGCCTTAACTGTCCCCGGGATAACACCGGTGTAGGTAGCAAAGTCTTTGCTGATCCATGATTTGTTCATCTTGGATCATTTTTAAAAACACAGCAAGGGGACTCCAAGCGGAGTCTCCCTTTTTTCCAAAAATTGGGCCCCACAGACACCACTTCAGTGGCGACAGTTGTGCCCCAGTTGTACACTTCAAATGTACATTTGCATCAAGCACATTCAAAAATATGCCAGCCTTAACTGTCCCCGGGATAACACCGGTTTAGGTAGCAAAGTCTTTGCTGATCCATGATTTGTTCATCTTGGATCATTTTTAAAGACAAAGCAAGGGGACTCCAGCGGAGTCTCCCTTTTTTCCAAAAATTGGGCCCCACAGACACCACTTCAGTGGCGACAGTTGTGCCCCAGTTGTACACTTCAAATGTACATTTGCATCAAGCACATTCAAAAATACGCCAGCCTTAACTGTCCCCAGGATGACATCGGGATAGGTAGCAAAGTCTTTGCTGAACCATGACTTGTTTATCTTGGCTCGTTTTTAAAAACACAACAAGGGGACTCCAAGCTGAGTCTCCCTTTTTTCCAAAAATTGGGCCCCACAGACACCACTTCAGTGGCAGCACTTGTGCCCTAGTTATACACTTCACAGGTACATTTGCATCAAGCACATTCAAAAATACGGCAGCCTTTACTCTCCCCAGGATGACACAGGGGTAGTAAAGTCCTTGCGGATCCATGACTTGTTCATTTTGATGAACGTTAGTCTGTCCACATTGTCACTGGACAGACGCGTGCGCTTATCTGTCAGCACCCACCCAGCAGCACTGAAGACACGTTCAGAGACAATGCTGTTCATTTGGAGATACTCCTGTATCATCCTCTCCAGCCATTGACTATGTGTCAGACTTCTTGTCTCTTGTGGCCTTACATTGGATGGTCTAAAAAAATTATGAAACAATTCCATAAAATTGCTGTTACCAGCACCAGATACTGTGTTGCTGGTACGGTTTGACTGATAATGACGAGACAGTCCCATGTGACAACTGGGAAATTCACTCCGTGCACCACTGCTGTTTGGTGCAAAAGCTGAGCTAAGATTGAGTAACAGCTTTTGCTGATACTCCTGCATACGTGCGTCCCTTTCTATGACTAGAATTATGTTGCCAAATTTGGACTTGTACCGGGGATCTAATAGTGTGGCAACCCAGTAGTCATCATCACTTCTAATTTTGACAATCCGAGGGTCATGTTGTATTTAGTGCTGCAAGAAGGTGCTCATGTGTCTTGCGCATTCATGCGGACCAAGTCCTTGCTGTGTTTGTGGCATAGAGGTGATAACCGTGCTTTCTTCCTCTGACATCTCCCCCCAACCTCGTTCAACCGAAATTTGACCAAGGTCTCCCTCATCTGCTGAATCTTTCATGTCCAGTGAGAGTTCGTCCTCCATTTCTTCATGGTCTCCTGCACTTTCCTCAACATTTTGGCTGTTACGATGCACCCTTGTTAAGCCCTCTCCCCCACCGTCCCATGTCTGCCGCCTTGGTGATGATAAACGTCTGGACCTTGTAGATGTTGGTATCCCTTGCGCATATGAATCCTCCTGTACTTCCTCCCCTTCCTCTTGTCCCACCCCCTGACTATGAATAGTGTTTAGCCTGTGCTCCAGCATGTAAATGACTGGAATTGTCAAGCTGATAATGGCATTGTCAGCGCTAAACATATTCGTTGCCATATCGAAACTGTGCAGAAGGTTGCATAGGTCCTTGATCTGAGACCACTCCTGCAGCGTGATCTTCCCCACCTCTGCATCTCGTTGGCCCAGGCTATATGTCATAACGTATTGCACCAGGGCTCGGCGGTGCTGCCACAGTCGCTGTAACATGTGGAGAGTCGAATTCCAGCGTGTCGATAGATCGCATTTCAGGCGATGAACCAGCAGGCCGAAAGACTTCTGGAGTGATGCAAGTCGGTCAGCTGCGGCGGTTGAACGGCGGAAGTGAGCAGAGAGTGACCGTGCCCTGTACAGAAGCTCATCTAGGCCGGGATATTGGGTTAAAAATTGCTGGACAACAAGGTTCAACACGTGAGCCATAGAAGGCACGTGTGTAACCCTGCCCCGACGAAGGGCCGCACCCAGGTTTGCAGCATTGTGGCACATGGCCTTCCCTGGCTGCAGGTTGAGTGGAGACAACCATTTACGAAACTCGCTCGCAAGAGCTGACCACAACTCCTCCACTGTGTGACTCTTTTTTCCAAGACATTTCAAGGTAAAGACCACCTGATGCCATTGAGCTCTGCTGCCAGCATAGTAAGGAGGTGTGCGGGATTCCTTGTGCGCAGTTACAACACGGGTGGCCTACCCAGGCAGGCTTGGGGTGGAGGTGGAGGACCCAGACGAGGTTGAGGAGGCAGAAGCAGTGGAGGAACGTCTACATAAAGAGGATCGACGCACAAGTCATGGGGACAGCAAGACTTGTTCAGCAGACCCTTCTCCATCTCTCACCATAGTTACCCAGTGCCCAATAAGCGACATGTAACGCCCCTGTCCATGCTTACTGGTCCAAGTATCGGTGGTGAAATGCACCCGGCCACACACAGAGTTTCTCAAGTGAGTGGTGATGTTGTGTGTGACATGCTGGTGTAGCACAGGCACACCTTTCTTGGAGAAGTAGTGGCGACTGGGCATCTGCTACTGGGGCACTGCGACAGACATAGGGTCTCGAAAATCCTCTGTGTCCACCAGGCGGAAAGGCAGCCTTTTGGTAGCCAAGAGCTTACAGAGGGATAAAGTCAACCTCTTAGCTTTCTCATGGCTCGGAGGAAATGGCCTTTTATTTGTCCACATCTGAGGGACAGAGATCTGGCTGCTGTGTGGAGACGGTGGTGAGTAGGGTGTCCCTGCAGGTCTGTGAGGAAAGTGCAGGCAGAGACATGATGTTGCCTTCATCCAAAGTTGGTGCTCTCGATGTCTAAGAGAGCTGTACACCAGCACTTGTTTCCTCTTCCAAACCAACTGACGACCTACCAAGCAAACTGCCTGTTGCGATTAAAGTGGTGGAAGGTCTGCGTGGAAAACCAGTTGTGACAGCTGTCCCCACAGTCATAGAAGATGAATAGCGTGCGGAGGAACTTGAAGGGACAGACGGTGTTTGGCTGATTCCGCTTGGCTGCATTGCAGCACGGTGAGCTTCCCACTGGGACTTATGCTTGTTATTCATGTGACGATTCATGGAAGAAGTTATCAAACTGGTCAGTTTTTGGCCTCAACTTATAGATTGCCGACAAATTTTACAGATCACATGATTTGCGAGATCCTTTGCAAGGTCAAAAAAGGACCAGGCTAGGCAAGGCTTAGAGGCCATGTGACCTGCAGAGCCACCCCGACTTGTGCTCAGAGGCAGAGTTGTGGCTGAGGATGCAGTTGTAGACGTTCTTCTAGTACTCTGACTCTGTCCAGGAAGTCGCAAGGTAAATTCGTTGTCAGTTGCATCCTCCTCCACCGCCTCTGGTGACCTCCTCGAGTGCCTGACTATGGAATGACAGTAAGTGGGATCTAGAACTTCATCATCAAGCGTTGTGTTTGCACTCCTCTCGCCCTCAGACCTAACCTCGTCCTGCCCTGACTGAATAGTTGTCATCCCAAACAGGTATCTGCGTCTCATCGTCATCAGTATGTTCCTTATTGTCTCCACCAACAGGTGTTACAGTTTGGGAATGAGGGTGTACATTATGCTCAGAAACTTGGTCATCAGGGCCAGAATCTGAGTCACAAAGCTTCTGGGCATCACTGCAGACCATTTCCTGGTCTGTACTCACTGTAGCTTGGGAGCAGACCTCTGATTCCCAGGCTATAGTGTGACTGAACAGCTCTGCAGACTCAACCATCTCTGTTACACCATGCTCTGACTTGAGAGCTGGGAGAAAGCAAGTGTGATTGGGATGACAACTCAGAAGGCTGTTGTTTTTTGGATGTTGAAGTTGAGGTGGAGGAGAGGGCACTTGCTGGAGCACTTGAGATCCATTCAAGCATGTTCTTTTTTTGTGCATCATCTACCTTTGTTACAGTTGTTTGGGTCTGTAAAAAAGGGAGCACATCGGATTATCCACAGAAAGTAGTAGACATCTTTCTTTTGCTGAAAGATGGCCTATCTTCAGCAGATGTTAATGTAGCTTTCCCACCTTCCCCACGGACACAAACTTTTTTTCCTTTTCCAACATGCCTGTTCCCCTTCCCACCAGCATCTGTCTTTATGCCACTCATTTTGTTAGCGACAACATTGGCCACTAAAAATGTGGATGCAAAAATTGAGAGGTGGTGTAAATTGCAGAGATGGTCTAGCTTTATTGACAGCTAAAGAACCAACACTGACTATCCCAGACAATTTTTGTATGCCCCTAACAGTGGCAGCACAGTTTGCAAATAAAATAGCGTGGCAAAAGTGTGCAGGTGGATACAGTGCCCGGTTTCTGTGGGTCAGTGGACAGGAAAGGAACACTAACTTAGTATTCCAGACACTTTTAGGATGGCAGAAAAAGTGTAAGCTCTTTGAGCAAATAAAATAGCGTGGCAAAAGTGTGCAGGTGGGTACAGTGCCCGGCTTCTGTGGGTCAGTGGACAGGGAAGGAACACTTACTTAGTATTCCAGACACTTTTAGGATGGCAGAAAAAGTGTCAGCTCTTTGGGCAAATAAAATAGCGTGGCAAAAGTGTGCAGGTGGGTACAGTGCCCAGCTTCTGTGGGTACCAGGACAGGAAAGGAAGCCTCACTTTCTATTACTCCTAATGATGAAATCCAGCAAGGAATTCCCTGAGCTGAGGTAGCGGACGCTGTTATCTAAAGCTGTACACAGCGTTTGCACGGACCTGCCTAGCAGCTATGGCTATGAACGCCTGGAAATCAGCCCTGAAAAGGGCTGAAATAACAAGCAGTCCCTAATCCCTACAGCGCTGTGTAGCTTGCACTATGTCTATAGCGCACACAGCAGGATCGGCGGCAGCAGCGTGAGCGGTGACTGTCACCCACACGCAGAAAGGAGATAATGGCGACATCAGGGAAAATGGCCGTATTTTATAAGGCAAGGACATGTGACATTCACAGCCTATGACACATGCCCTTGCTTGTCTGGCAAAAATCAACTTAGCTGTGTGTGTCTGTGATTGGCTGACATCCTGGCCTGCCCCACTGCACGCACGCTTAGGGAAAAAAAAAAATGGCGATTGGCATTCTCTCAGCAGTGCACCACAGATCTAAACCACAACCCCCTGCACACTATACGCTGAAATTTGATAATAGCCTGAATCACAGTGACTCACACTATTACAGTGAAAAGCCAGCTAGTAACTAGCTAGGCTTTTTGCTGATCGAACTGTTATCGAACGTAATTCGAGCTATCGAGCTTTTAGCAAAAAGCTCGCATTCGAGTTCGATCTCGAGCACCCCCCCAAAAATCACTCGAACATGAAATTGGCGAACCTCAAACCTCGAACATCGCTCAACTCTAATCTTGAGATCTGTATGTATTTCTTTCATATATTGCATAATACACTCTTCAACATTAAAATTATAACACCAAAAAAGAAAACTCATTGAATTATGGAAATCACAGAATTGATTGACATATTGACAATATGCAAATTATGAAAAAATGTAAAACAAATTTTCAAAACAATTATTCAGCTAAGCGCAGAAATACATACCGTTACATGCCTTGACAATAACGTTATTGTTGTCTATAGATTGTTCTGCCACATTGAATGCACTTAGGCACTCAAATCATCATGATCCACTGCTTGTAGTTTCCTTTGCATTTGCGAACTATTGACATCCCAGATGCGCTTGATGGGAGACAAGTCAGGCTATGGTAACACATTTAGGTCACACAGGCTGAACACAGTAGCACTAGAAATATGGGGCCTGCCATTGTTGTGTTGACAATGGCTCCTGGGACACGTTGAACAAATGGCCGTACCACTGCTTACATGACCAAACCATGTGAGTAACCATGTGTTACTCTGAGCAGTTAGTGCACCTGAAATACAGACCAGAGTGGTCTGGCTACTGTGCATTATGCCACCCCATACCTGCTTTAATGTATGGTCATGAAGATGTTCTATGCACCTCACGCCACCACTCTCAAAGGCTATCATGGTGAAGAGCAAGATGGCAAAGAAAGAGGGAATAGAGGTCTAGCCTCTTGAGCGCTGACTCTTTTTTAATCTTGGATGCAATGACAGGGTGAAATTGGTTTGGAGACTACTTGGCCAATGCCATGTAGAAACCTTCACAAGGGAATGTAACTTCAACACTGAGGTGTAGCATAATGTATGGTAGGTGGACTCTTCTAGTCTTCATTCCAGGTACACTAACAGCTCAGTGTTACTTTGTTTTGGTTAAGGAACCATTGGTATGGCCATTTATGTAAAGTGGCCCAGGAATAAGTTTTCAACGTGCTGCTCGTTCTACTGGGAGCAGCCTACATTGTCTTAATATACTACCATGGTGGGCACTGTCTCCAGACTTGTCCTTAGAATTCATTTGACGGTAATTCCATAGCGTGCTGCGAGCAGAGGATCTTGTTGATCTGCTTGCCAAATGTATCCAGCATGGCCAGACATTCCTCAGACAGCCATTAATAACCGTATTATTATTATTATTTATTATTATAGTGCCATTTAATCTATGGTGCTTTACATGTGAAAAGGAGAATACATAGACAAGTACAATAATCATGAACAATTTAAGGCACAGACAGGTACAGGAGGAGAGAGGACCCTGCCCGCGAGTGCTCTTAGTCTATAGGGAAGGGGTGTGGATACAGTAGGTGAGGGTTGAATGGGTCGAGCAAAGCTATGATAGCATACCAAGGCAGGTAAGTATGTGTATTTCTGTATGTGTTGCTTATACTCAATATTAAATGAATTGAGATGTTTTATAAAAATTGTTTCCATTTTTTCATCATTTGCTAATCAGTAAAATGTCTACCGATAATTCCATTACGTTATTTATTGGTAACACAATCCGAATGTTGATCAGTGTATATAATTTTTGTTTTGTTCTTTTATGGAGATGTTTGGAGCTATGTAAAATAAATATGTATATACAGTAAAATGATTGGAGCTGAATTTCTATAAAATAAATTGATATTTTCATGTTAAACCAATAGAAAACCGCTGACAGTTTTTGCACATTGCACACAGTTAAACAGAACGTTCTGCACTCTTGTGACAGTGCAGGCACACATACAAGTATGTTCACGTATATATTTATATACCTACTCTTACATATCTTCTCTCCTCTTCACAACTACCCTCCACCATCTGCTTTTCATCTTTTGTCACCAACACCAAGCACAAAGTGAATGTCATGTTTATATACATACGTGATTTTTTTTCTTCTGCTTTTTAAACAGCTTGATTCCAATCTATTTAAGGAATACAGGGAAGCAAAAAACACACATAAATGTATAGACTAAAGCAAACAAATCCTGAAGTTGAAATAGAAGGGGAAAGAGAAGTTAAGCTTGTCTTGTCTCCTCTACAGAAACTATTTCTCTGCAAAACTTTGGTTCCTGTGGAGAACACGGATGGTTCTTTATTTTCCGCCATAATTCAGATACTGAATGGTGCAAGATACTGTTAATTTCTAAGAAAATATACTTTACATAGCTCAAGGGAAATGTGACTCCTGTTATTTATTTAGTTCCACAAATTGCCTGTGCAAGGTCAACAACATCTGTTTAACAATAGGATTATACATGAAGTTTTTGCTGCAGTTTTTTTTAGACAAAGCCTTAAGGCCACTTCACACATAACGAGATCGTGAATGAGATCGTTGCTACGTCACAGTTTCTGTGACGCAACAACGACTTTACTAGCGATCTCGTCATGTTTGACACGTACCAACGATCCGCCCCCTGCTGTGAAATCGTTGGTCGATGCTGAACAGCCTGGGCCACTTTTGACTCGTTGGAATCCTGCTGGGCAGGATAGATCTGTATGTTTGACACCTACGTACGATTTTGTTGACGACCTAGATTAGAACTTTAGTGTGGCACGTAGGCGTGTACTTGCATCCCCGTTTCTGCGCCCCCTCTGCACCCATTGGTTGACGCTGATAAACACTCGGGAACGAAGGAGGTATGAATCCGGGTGCAGATGCAGCTTCCATCCGAAAAGCAAGCAAGCAACCGGGTACAAAGTACGAATGAATCAGGGTGGAGTCGCAGGTTCTATTCTCAAAGCAAAGCTCAAAAGAAGTGACAAAGGATGAAGCGATATAAAAGTTACCTTTGAGGCCCGCCCACCCGCCCAATCAGAACGCAGTATTGGCAACCAATCGGAGCAGAGGGGTGTGGAAAAGGCGACGCAAATGCACGCCTATGTGGCTCACTGTGCCCTTAATCGAGATCGGAATCGTTACCACAGCTGTTGTGTGACAGGGTCCCGATGATTTACAAGATCGTTACACGCGTCGCATGCTCGTTCTTAATGTCGGTGTGTGTGACACCTCACATACGATTTCACCAACGACTCAGCAACGATCCGGGAACTGTGACGTAGTAGCGATCTCGTTCACGATCTCGTTATGTGGGACTGGACCTTTAAGTGGGTCATGCAGGATGTAGAAGTATATGGTTATATTCACACAACTTCTTTTTCAGATGGTCAAACCTGACAAGTTTTCCAGGATGAAGACACTTCTGAAAATGACACTGTTTTTTGTCCCAAAGCAAAATCTTTAGCATGATTTTGTTAGTTTCCTGAGGTTTTTTTGATACTTTTGACTGCTGTTTTTTTGTGTTTTTTCAGTATTTTTGTGGCATCTTTTTACTGCCATTTTGAGACCTTTTTTTAACTCCATTCCAAAATGAAAAAAATGCTAACGGTTTTTCAAGCAAAATTTTCAAAGAGATGTCCGGACATATTCCGGGCGTATTTTGAGCCTTTCTACTGACTTGTATTGTTATTATTATTATTATTATTATTATTATATATTATTATAGCGCAATCAATTCCATGGCGCTTTACATGTGAGAGGGGTATACATAATAGAGACAAGTACAATAATCATAAACAATACAAGACAATAATAATAATAATAATAATAATAATAATAATAATTAGCAGAAGGAAGTACAAGAAGCAATGTGATTAATCTTAAAGGAAGGAGATTCAGATTAGATATTAGGAAAAACTTTCTGACAGTGAGGGCAGTCAGGGAGTGGAACAAGCTACCACGCAAGGTGAGCTCTCGATCAATGGAAATCTTAAGGCGGAAACTAGATAAACATATAGCTGGGATGATTCAGGAAAGCCTGCACTCGCAGGGGGTTGGACCCGATGGTTTGTGTCACACACAGCATGTTTCAGTATTGTAGACTTTATTTTTTAGTCAGGAGTGAACTGAAAAGCAATAAAAATATAAAGGTCAAACTTTCCTTTTCTGCTGGATGATATTGTAGCTCTAGCCTAAAAAAACCTGCATCAAAATATATAGTGATCACATCTGCAGTAGGAATTGTGGTGGCGCCCCTGGTTATATGCTACATATCTGGGGGGATTATCTGGCAATCCATAAACTGTGCTTTACTATATTTACAATGACCTGGCAGGTAGTCTAGTTAGGGCACTTTGGGCTCACTGACATGGGCTAAAAAGGGCCATCCTCAACATTTATTAACATCAACTAAACTGATCATACAGCATCACTGGAAATCTACAATTGCCTCTGTAGCGCCCCACGGGGCAGGTGGTTAACCTACTTGTCGCTGGGCCGTTTCGGGTCGGGTCAGGTGTTGTCATGGGGTGGCCTTGCCCGGTTCCGTTGCCCCGAGGCATACAGTAAATGGTGGGGGGATCGGGATATTTGGGAAAGTTTGTCGTGATGCCACCTATAGTATGCGGACAGGTAGTAGCCGCCGCTGCCATCTTCCTCGCCGGGGCAGGTGTTATGGCAGCAAGATTGGTGTCACTCCCCACAGGCGGAGCGTGTCCCGGGTGGATGATGAGGGTTTTAATTGCCATTGGCGCCTAAGCGCTGGACGGCGGCGCTGGTAGGGTTGAGCCAACATGAACCAATACAGTCTCAGTGGATTCAAGGTGTAGTTTACTCACAACTTCAGCTTTCAACTGCCAGCCCGGTCACACTGGTCATTGCTGTGATGGGCTCCGGTCAATTCCAGATCCGGTAAGGGGCCACCACCGGTGATTTGAAGGAGTGGGAGTCCTATTTCTAGGGTGTCCCCCTCCACAGTTAGGTACCCTAGCTGAGCTCCCGCTCCAAGCCCAGTAAAGTCCAAGTTTTCCAGAGACGTCTTGCCAGAACTATGGTCATGACAGGTCTGTTTTTGATGTGCGTGTGTTGCACCTGTTTCCCGCACATCCCGGGTGGCTGGATTCAGTGACCGGGAAGTCCCATGATCGTATGGCCACCCCCCTGCCTACCCTGAGTCAATCCTCCCTGTGTAAAGGCTCCTAAGCTGTATCTAGTGTGTGAATGTGGAACACCGGGGATTAACCCCCTCCTTACCTGAGATAGATACCGTACCTTAATTAAGGTGCAGTATCCTGTGGCGACCAGTATGACTCGCCCACCCCAGGGCCTGAGGTGACTCTGTGTCCGGGCTAGTCCGGGGTAGTGAGCGGTGGCGGGGCCTGACTCCGTGACCCTGATGGAGTCAATTAATGTGGCGACATTAGGGAGATGGTGATAAAGTTTATATAAAATTCGTGACGCCACCTGTGGTAATTTGCAGCTATGGAGCCACAGCTGCTGGAAGGGACCTCCGGGACTGTTGTTATGGCAGCCAAGGTGTTTCTTGCTCTCCACAGTTAGAGCGGGTACCCCGGGGCGACCTTTGGTGCTTGATAAAGTCTATGGTGTTTGTTAACGAGGTGCAGGGCCGACAGGGCGGTATAAAGGAACAGACAGACAATGATTCTCTTTACCTTCTCCTATACTTGTCCTTAACAACCAGTGAAGTCCTGGGAGACTTTTGCAGGTGGTAATGGCGATCCAGTGGCCTGGAAGCAGTCTGGGGTCTCACACTGGCCAGGTGAGTAATGAGGCCTGCTCCCTACGCTCTGTTTATGTAAACGGGGTCCCACTGTTTCAGTATACTAAGACCCGTTCTGCTGCTCTCTGAGGTAATTTGTTACCTCCCCCATATGGCGGGCTGCGTGGACTGTCAAAGGTGCCGTTCTTTCTATCTGGGCTCTTAGTCCTGGCTCTACAGCTGCACCTCCGGGTGCGGGGTGGACAGAGACCTGCAGTCCTCTCGTCCTCCGGATGCGACCACCGGTACTCGAGTGGCCCTGAACTCCGGTATTCAATTTCTTTAGCTACGACGTCGGGGTGAGCTGGCTGCGCTCCACTCCCAATGTTCTTCTCTTCTTTGCCTCTCTGTGGATGTGTTTTCCTGGGCCGAGCAATCTGGCTCAGCTCCCAGCTCACACACCACACTACTCGAGTCCTTGTCTCTCTGAACTCTCCTCACAGACTCCTAACTTCTCCCCCAGGTCAGGGCTAAAGGAAGGCTCCCTGGAACTCCAGGTTTAGAGCTCCCTCTGCTGGCCTGGGAGAGAAACTGTGTTGAATGATGGTACTTACTGGCCAATGGATTTCCCAAACTACCTCCAGGCTCAGCATTAACCCTTTTGAGGAGGGCAACACTGCAGTGGCAACCAGACCGCTGGGCGCCACACTCCCCCTTAGTTAAAATCAGTACTCCCGGAAAACATAAACAAAACATATTTTTATAACTGTTCATCCCTTTTTGGGAGGCAACATCACTTGAACGTTACAAACTTAAATGACATTACTACAATTCTTATGAGTCCAGTGTGGCTCCCTGCTGGGTGTCCATTACACTGCTCTAGATGTAGGTAACAGTCAATGGGGAACCCGCCGAGAGAAAACCCCCAACGTAGGCTCTGGGTGTGCATCAGAGCATTGATGCCCCGATTCTATGCAGGCCGGACGGGTTTTTCTTCTGGGGTGTTGAGCACAATGGGTGCTAACTATAAACAATTAAAGTTTTGGTCACCCATAGTCCAGTGACCCAGTTGTCCATAACTTATTCACCTAAAACAAAAGCGTTATAGAAAGACATTTCAAATAATTATTTACACTCTAATAGGTACTTTTTCTTTTTAATCTCTATACCTTGGAGTGGGCTGTCCCTGGGTGCTACGTTGGGACCTACGTAGTACTTGTTGTAGTGCTTGGTCCCGCCAGATCCTGAGGGGGGCGCTCTCTCTCACATCTGCCCAGTCCCAGCAAGGCCCCCACGTGCACTCCTGGTCCCAGCCCCCGGCAGTGACGTGCTTCTGTGGCGCCCCTGACCTGGTCAGGCACCACAGAGTATTGCACCCATGCGGGGACAATGCTTCCAGGTAATTTCCAAAGGCCAGGATGAGGTGCACACACAAACATATAGTGATCAGGCCTCCCACATCACCAGAGGGGACCCTTGAGTAGCCAGAAGGAGTTAACTTTCAATTCCCAGCTAGGGGTGTGTTCAGGGGCTGGTTGCTAGGAAGCAGGGCAGAGAGAGTCGAGAGGAAGTGAGGGAGTCGAGAGGAAGAAGTTGAAGTGTATGGAGGGGGAGCAGAGAAGCTCCCGTGCAGACAGGTCCTGAGGAGTGCTGTAGCTGAAAGCGGAGGAGAACGGAGTACTGTGGGTCGGCCTGAAGAGCATCCAGAGAAAGAGGGGTGGCTGAGTACGGAGATCCCAGTATCCGAGCACACAAGGGGAACTAGGTCCCCAGAACAGGCAGCAGATCATCCAGAGCTGCTTAACCTACAGGTTGGGGGGGTACTTCATGCCCTCACCACGACTACACAGAGCTTGAGCCAAGCAGCACACCAGGCCCATAAGGGGACAGGGCCAGAAGCCATCCCACCAAGGCCACGCTGCCGGCAGACGAGCCAGAGAGAGGGGAGCAGGGTGGTAACAGCTTCCCTGGAGGGGTCCTACTACGCTTCAAGCAAAGGATCCTCCTAAAACAGAAAGAGTGCAAGGAAGGCGAGTGGACGGCTACCCTCCGAACGGCCTCCTGGAATTCCTGGTTCCACCTGGTTATCACAGTGTCGCCCGGGCATCTCACCGTGACCTCCAAACAGTGAGTAAACACATTGAAAGACTTTTAGACTGTGTTTGAGTCATTCTGCGACTTGTGGTACTACAAACCCACACCGGGCCCTGGGGCTTGCCTCACTCTCAGGAGGCTACTATATCCGACTGCACCCACCATCAGCCCCAGGCGTCCCCTAACCTGCAGTGGCGGTCCCCACTGACCGCAATACTGAGAGTGGCGTCACGATTAAAACTGAAGATTCCCTACCTGTGACCAGCACCAGCTACGTGGAGTCCCTGAAGGTATGCACCGATACAACACCTGTGGGGCTTCACATCATCTGGCGTCACGAACAGGATAAGGACTAGACCTGTTCAGACAGGTGACCGTGTGCCTCAGAGGTCCGACCGCAAAAATTGAACCGCCGCCATATTGCCATCTTCAAAAGCGCGCGCTGCAGCCCGCGCGAGGGAGAAGAGCACCGCCCACGAAGAGGTGTGGCCGCCCCAGAATCCCCACAATTCAGAGAGCGTTCTGACCCAGGAAGTGGAAAGGGAGCGCGCGGATTTTCTGAAGAAAAATGGACGCTGCAGGAGGTAATGCCCCTGGTCAGGGCGACGCAGCCCAAGCGATGCCAGCCCCCGTCGCGCTGGACGCAGCAGCGCCTGGTGCCGGTGCCGCGGTCGCAGCTGCGCCGGCCGAAATCTCCCCCATAATGCCAGTTTCCTTGCTGTATGTCCCAGGAGCGCAATGGCTGCCCCAATACGCCGGTAAAATAGACACGCTGACCGGGTTTAAGGAGAAGATCAACACCCTGCTAGACATGCACGCGATGACTGGTAAGCAGAGGGCCGCTGTGGTGCTGGGACAATTGACTGAAGCAGCAGAATTGGAGGCTGAGTCCTGGACCAATGATGACCGGAGCTCTGTTGAGACCATCTTTGCCAAACTAGCAGCTGCTTTTGAACACCGCACAGAGGGAGAGCTGAGAACGGACTTCTATCACTGCCGTCAGAAGCCCCAAGATAGTATAAGAGACTATGCCCTCAGGCTGCAGGCTGCACTACGGGCTCTCAAGCTGGTGGACCCTGTCAGTGATCAGGAAGGAAACCGGATGATGAAGGAACAATTCTTGCGGGGCCTGCGCTCTCCTGAGGATGGGAAGCAGATGAAGCTGTGGTCCCTGGAACACCCTGACGTGGACTTTGCCATTCTGAAAGACAGGGCAGTGAAAGCACTCCAACCTCCTGTGGACACAGACCCCGTCGCACCAGCATGGCCTGCCAGTTCCACGGCTGCAGGAGCGGAATCCTCCTCGCAGGTCCTGATAACTGCAAAAGGACTCAACACGCCAGCTGAGACCATAAATACACTATCCTCCCAGGTGCAACAGCTCACTAAGGACGTCGCACAAATCCTGAAAGCAATACAGTTGCCCTCAGAGACCAAAGTCCCTCATCGGATCCTGCTAGCTGACAACCCAGAGGACGTCCCTTGGATGCGGAGGAGAAGAGGTCCCCCAACCCGAGGCAGGAGCAGTTATCGCTATGACTCATCTGGACAACCCATCTGTCGTCGTTGCCAGGAGGCAGGACACTATGCAAGGGCCTGTCCTTTAAACGAGCCAAACCTGGGGCCGGGGGCCAGTCCTCAGGATTAAGAAGATCAGGCCCAAGTCGCTGCTGTGATCAGTACGTGGGTGGACGTCCTGTCCTGTCCATCGTCCTGGACGGGATCCCTACCCCGGCGTTATTGGACACCGGCTCTCAGGTCACCACGATCCCGTATGTCCTTTATCGTAGGTTTTGGTCGGACGACGATCTCCGACCACCGGACCCCTCCCTCACCATCTATGCTGCCAACGGACAACCTATAGACCAGATCGGGGTCAAAGAGGTAACCATAAAGGTGGGAAGGCAGGAAATGAAGGGACAAGGACTGATTGTTGTGGACACTGATATTAGAGAAAGGAACCCGCAAATGATTTTAGGCACTAATGTCATAGAAAATTGCCTAGGGGAAGTGTTGTTGTTGCTTCACCAGATTGTTGAAGGTGCTGAGGGCAGGTCGCAAAGAGCCTTGCAAAAGGAGATCCGAATCATTCTGAGGAAGCAACAGGTAAAACAGGCTGGCGGTGAGATTGGTAGTGTACGGGTGATGGATGCTAACCCCATTGTGATACCCCCACGGAGTGAAATGATGATGTGGTGTAGAGCAGCGGTAGGTCTCAGAGGACAAGATTACCAGGCTGTACTAGAGCCCACTCATTCAGACCACTGGCCCACGATTCTGACAGCCAGGGGGGTAGTTGATGTACACAAGGGACGAGTGCCTGTACGAGTGTTGAACTGTGGGGAGGAGGAAGCCAGACTACCAAGGTACGCTACCATAGCCAAACTGTTTACATGCTCAGATGACGCCATAACACCTGTAGGTCCCCTGACACAAGCTGACTCAAAAGAGGGCGAGACCTCCCAAAAGCAGTTAGAGGACTGGTGCCAGAAACTACACGTGGGGACTGACTCTACACCCGACTACCAGAAACATGGGGTTTACAGGGTCGTGCAGGAATACGAGCAGGTCTTTAGTAAGAACCCACTAGACTTTGGTAGGATCAAAGGGGTGCAACATCACATACCCACAGGCAGTCATCCTCCCATTAAGGAAAGACATAGGCCTATTCCACCAGCCCATTACCAGCGCACAAAGGACATGCTGAAGGACATGAAGGAGGCAGGAGTCATAAGGGACAGTTGCAGCCCCTGGGCAGCTCCCCTAGTCCTGGTGAGGAAGAAGGATGGCACGATGAGGATGTGTGTGGATTACAGACGGATAAATCAGATAACACACAAGGATGCCTACCCTTTGCCAAGGATAGAGGAATCCCTCGCTGCCTTAAAAACCTCCAACTACTTTTCTACCCTAGATCTTACTAGTGGCTACTGGCAAGTATCTGTAGCAGAGGAAGATCGGGAGAAGACGGCCTTCACCACCCCAATGGGCCTCTGTGAGTTCAACAGCATGCCATTTGGACTCTGCAATGCCCCCGGGACCTTCCAGAGGCTTATGGAATGCTGCCTAGGGCACCTCAACTTTGAGACCGTCCTGCTCTACCTGGATGATGTCATCGTGTACTCCAAGACCTACGAGGACCACCTGAAACACCTGGCTGAAGTCTTTGAAGCACTATCCCGATATGGAATGAAGCTGAAACCATCCAAGTGCCATTTACTGAAGCCAAAGGTCCAGTACCTAGGTCACGTGGTCAGTGCAGAAGGAGTAGCACCGGACCCAGAGAAGGTCACAGTCATCCAGGAGTGGCCCACACCTACTACCGTCCGGGAGGTACGCCAGTTCCTTGGCTTGGTAGGCTACTACAGAAGGTTCATCAAGGGCTACACGAAAATGGCAGCGCCTTTGCAAGAGCTCCTGGTAGGCCACCCAAAGAAGAAAGGAAAGACCTCCGGCCCGCCATTTCACTGGGGAGAAGCAGAAGAACACTCCTTCAGACAGATGAAAGGGGCCTTGACGGGTGAAGAGATCCTAGCCTACCCTGACTACGGTCTGCCATTCGTACTGTACACAGATGCCAGTAATGTGGGACTGGGAGCAGTGCTTTCACAGGTGCAGGGAGGCAAAGAGCGTGTGATTGCTTACGCCAGCAGGAAGCTCAGGCCTACTGAAAGAAACCCGGAGAATTATAGCTCATTCAAGCTAGAGTTCCTGGCCATGGTATGGGCTATCACAGAGCGGTTCAAGCACTACTTGGCAGCCACCAAATTCACTGTCTTCACGGACAACAACCCCCTGACCCACTTGGATACTGCTAAATTGGGTGCCATGGAGCAGCGTTGGGTAGCCCGACTGGCGAATTATGACTTTACTGTCAAGTATCGAGCTGGCCGCAAGAACGGCAACGCAGATGCTCTGTCCAGGATGCCTCACCTAGCAGACGAGGGTGAAGATGAAGATGATCTGGAAGAGATTGAGCTGCCAGCGTTCCATCGCCATGGAGCAAAACAGTGTCGGCAGTCGCGTGCCAACCGCCAAGAGGTGACCCTGAACCCACTACCTCATTACAACTGGAAGGAGACCCAGGAAAATGATCCAGCGGTAGGCTTGGTAAAGAAACTGATCAGCCAGCCTGGCGCCAGCCTTGACAAAGGAGCCCCACCGGAGGCACAGTACCTATGGAAGGAGAGGGGTCGATTATTCATCTATCAAGACAAACTTTACAGGAGCATCATTGACCCGAGGACGCATGAGAAGGTGTGGCAAGTGATTGTACCACAGAAGGATACGAGGATGGTGCTAGAAGCCTATCACAATGGTGCAGGCCATTTTGGTTGGAAGAAACTGGAGGCCCTACTTAAAGTAAGATTCTACTGGGTGGGCATGAGATCTGCCCTAGAGAAGTGGTGTCGAAACTGCGGGCCTTGCAATCTTAGAAGAAAAGACCAGCACCGCCAGAGAGCACCACTCCAGCCCATCCAAACTAAACGGCCCCTGGAGATCGTGGCCCTGGACCATGTAAAGTTGGCACCCAGCAGACAAGGCTACAACTACGCTCTCACTATGGTTGACCACTACTCCAGATTCCTGGTGGTAGTACCAGTCAAGGACTTGACAGGTCAAACCGCAGCCAAAGCTTTCCAGACACACTTCTGTCGACCACATGGCTATCCAGATCAAGTGCTCACTGACCAAGGACCAGCCTTTGAAGCTGAAGTGTTTAAGGAGTTTTGTAACCTATACGGCTGCCAGAAGATCCGTACTACGCCTTACCATCCTCAGACCAATGGCATGTGTGAGAAGATGAACCACATCATTCTCGACCTTCTGAAGACGCTCCCACTAGAAGAACGAAGTCAGTGGCCAGAAAAACTGCCCGATCTAGTGGACATGTATAACAACATCCCTGTGAGTTCCACGAACTGCACACCGGCATACCTGATGAGGGCCAGACCAGGGAGGTTGCCAGTAGATCTGGAAATGGGAGTTGAGACCCCTGAAGACCATCTACAAGGTGCTGATTGGGATTCCAACCGCCAAGCCCAATACAAGAAAGTACAAGAGTGTGTGGAGCGAAGCCTGACTCAGCAGCGTGAGAAACAAGAAAAAGCCTACAATCGAAAAGCACCTGCTGTTCCTTTGATGCCAGGAGATATAGTTCTCAAGGGAAAGAGAAGGCGTCATAAACTTGACAATCACTGGGAAGAAGAACCCTATACTGTGTTACCATCAACGCTTATCAATGAAAAGACATGCCTTATCAGCAAAGATGGAGGAAAAACAACAGCTGTCGTTTCTAGAGATCGCCTAAAGAAATGTCCTGAACAACTCAGAATCCCTGAAGAAATTCCCAACCCTTTGCCAGTTCAGGAACCAAAAGAAAGGATGATCCATACTGCGCTTGGAGATTTTCCAGCAAGTTGGCCTCAATACAATGGAGCAGTTGTTATTCCAGTCATTACATTCACTCAATCTAGAGAAGTAGGAAACCTAGAAGCACCTGTTCAGAACCTAGAAGTGCCAAATGTAGCTGAAGCAGAAAACCACGCATTGGTATCAGTACCCAGTACACCCAGAATTCACATTGAGACACATACATCGGGTGGGAGGACACAACCTCAGACAGATGACAGTATAGTACTGCGTAGATCAACCCGCAGCAACTTTGGTCAGCTCCCATTACGCTATAGACAAAGTACAGTTTAGTTCAAAGTGACTGTATGAAATGTAATGTTTAACCTGTTTATAGTTAAGCAACGTTTAAGCGAAATGTGCCCACAAGGACTATTGTGAGACCTTCTTAAAATGTTAGACCATTGGTTATGAACTGGTTTTAACCACAAACTTTGCATTGTAAAAAGTTGCCTTCTTGGTACCAACCCCAGAGTCTGCCTGTTGAGGGGCATGGCTCTGCACCAACAAGGGGGCACGCCTGTTTATGGGGCCTGCCCTCCAACACTCGGAAGCGGGTACGCCTGTTTATGGGGCCTACCTTACACCACTCTCCTCAGGAGAGGAAGATTGGAGGAAAGGTCTGGGGAATGTGATGGCCCAGACCTGGTTACCAAAAGGACCGGCGACCTACCTCCTGGAGGTTTTTGGGTGGGTTCGGACATGTGGGTGGTTGGTGGTGGAATGGTACCTGGCATGTTTAAATGTAAATAATTGCCCCTGTGTGGGAAAAGTTTGTATTTACCTTTTTCTCTTGTCTTTGCAGCCCGAGGACGTGCTGATGATAACTAAGGGGGAATGTGGCGCCCCTGACCTGGTCAGGCACCACAGAGTATTGCACCCATGCGGGGACAATGCTTCCAGGTAATTTCCAAAGGCCAGGATGAGGTGCACACACAAACATATAGTGATCAGGCCTCCCACATCACCAGAGGGGACCCTTGAGTAGCCAGAAGGAGTTAACTTTCAATTCCCAGCTAGGGGTGTGTTCAGGGGCTGGTTGCTAGGAAGCAGGGCAGAGAGAGTCGAGAGGAAGTGAGGGAGTCGAGAGGAAGAAGTTGAAGTGTATGGAGGGGGAGCAGAGAAGCTCCCGTGCAGACAGGTCCTGAGGAGTGCTGTAGCTGAAAGCGGAGGAGAACGGAGTACTGTGGGTCGGCCTGAAGAGCATCCAGAGAAAGAGGGGTGGCTGAGTACGGAGATCCCAGTATCCGAGCACACAAGGGGAACTAGGTCCCCAGAACAGGCAGCAGATCATCCAGAGCTGCTTAACCTACAGGTTGGGGGGGTACTTCATGCCCTCACCACGACTACACAGAGCTTGAGCCAAGCAGCACACCAGGCCCATAAGGGGACAGGGCCAGAAGCCATCCCACCAAGGCCACGCTGCCGGCAGACGAGCCAGAGAGAGGGGAGCAGGGTGGTAACAGCTTCCCTGGAGGGGTCCTACTACGCTTCAAGCAAAGGATCCTCCTAAAACAGAAAGAGTGCAAGGAAGGCGAGTGGACGGCTACCCTCCGAACGGCCTCCTGGAATTCCTGGTTCCACCTGGTTATCACAGTGTCGCCCGGGCATCTCACCGTGACCTCCAAACAGTGAGTAAACACATTGAAAGACTTTTAGACTGTGTTTGAGTCATTCTGCGACTTGTGGTACTACAAACCCACACCGGGCCCTGGGGCTTGCCTCACTCTCAGGAGGCTACTATATCCGACTGCACCCACCATCAGCCCCAGGCGTCCCCTAACCTGCAGTGGCGGTCCCCACTGACCGCAATACTGAGAGTGGCGTCACGATTAAAACTGAAGATTCCCTACCTGTGACCAGCACCAGCTACGTGGAGTCCCTGAAGGTATGCACCGATACAACACCTGTGGGGCTTCACACTTCCTCTTACCAGTCCCATGGCTCTGCTCACTCCCGGGTCAGGTGCCCTCTTCCTGGAGCTCCTGCAGTCTCTTCCTCCACACACAATTCTGCAGAGAGCACCTCTAGGCTGCGTGCGAGGCCACACCCCCTTTCTTAAAGCAGCAGTGCCTCATTTTCTGGAAGTGACCTCAGAGGCCACCTGTTACCTAAAGACTATTTAGGTTCACCTCCCCCGGCAGCAGGCGCCCGAGCAACGCTTCTACTAGAGCCCTGCTAGTGTTCAGGCCCCTTTGTACGACTGTTATCTGTGTGTCATCTGCCCATTACTAATACTCTATCTCACCGTAGTACCATCTGTACCTTCCGGCTGTGGACGTCACCGGCCATACCCGCAGTGAACGTCACCGGCCATACCCGCAGTGGACGTCACCCGCCATACCCGCAGTGGACGTCACCAGCCATACCCGCAGTGGACGTCACCAGCCTTACCTGCAGTGAACGTCTCCGTGCCACCTACTGTGACCATCTCCGGTGCTACACTCGTGTTCTGCCTGCTGCGGACATCGTACCCGAGCTACGCCGGGCCGTACAGAGACTCCTACCACCGATTCCTGGCTGCCGTGCTTCTAGGCCTTCTGGGGAGGCACCGCATAGTCCCTGTATAGGGGTTCGATGCTGGTCGCCTTCTCAGGGGAGTCCGGGGCACGGTCCAGTGAGTCCACCTCCGGACGCTCGCCGCTCCTCGGTGAGCGGAACACTTGTGTTGATCCTCTACTACTTGGGGTGTCTATTACCTCAGTGTTGCTGGTAGGCCTAACTCTGACAGGTATGCGTGATTGTTGCCTACGGGGTTTTAGATTCACCAAGGGTATGACAGATTCACCACTGGCAGGGGGTTGATTCTCCTGTTCCACTGCTGGTGTGGCATCTAGTGTTGGGATCGACAGTTCTTCAGGTGGATCTGGAACCTCTACTGCTTCTGGTACGATCACTTGCGGGAAAGTCAATACTGGTACCACTATGGCTTGAATTATTTGGGTCCATGTTTTGGGGTATTTTCCAAGTACTGTTTGGATCATCTCTTCTTCTTTTTCTTGAAGTTGGGGACTTTCTTGAACTTCTTTGGTTTTACACTGTTCAGGGCATACTTTCAGACGATCTCTGGAAACTGCTTGATATGTTTTGCCTCCATCTTTACTTATGAGACACACTTTGTTATTGTCAAAATTTGAGGGAATAATTGTGTAGAGTTCATTTTCCCACTGGTCATCTAATTTGTGCATTCTCCGCTTTTTCTTGAGAACCTGCTCTCCAGGTGCTAAGGGAGTTGCTGGGGCTGTTTGATTGTAGTTCTTTTCTTGTCTTTTTCTTGCTTGGGACAGGCTCTTTTCCACACATTCCTGTACTTTGCGGTACTGTTGTTGCCGCTCTGTATTCAAATCTTCTTTCTGTTGGACTGCTTCAGGTGACAAAGTTCCCATGTCGAAGTCTACAGGTAACTTGCCAGGTCTTGATCGCATCAAGTAAGCGGGGCTGCAGTTGGTGGAGTTTACTGGGATATGATTGTACAGGTCCACCAGATCTGGTAACTTCTCTGGCCATTGGTTTCTTTCTTCTAGAGGCAGAGTCTTGAGCAAGTCAATAACCACATGATTCATTTTCTCACACAGTCCATTGGTTTGAGGGTGGTGCGGTGTTGTTCTTATTTTCTTACAGCCGTACATGTGACAGAATTCTTGGAACACTTCAGCTTCGAATGCAGGGCCTTGATCAGTCAGTACTCTTTCAGGATAACCGTGGGGTCGACAAAAGTATGCTTGAAATGCCCTATCTGCTGTTTTGGCTGTTTGGTCTTTCACAGGCACTACTACCAGGAAACGGGAGTAATGGTCCACAATGGTAAGGGCATAGACATAGCCTGACCGGCTTGGTGTTAATTTCACGTGGTCCATGGCCACTAACTCAAGGGGCTGCTTTGTGATGATTGGCTGCAGGGGAGACCTCTGGTGAGTATCATCTTTCCGCTTCAGGTTACATGGACCACATTCTCGGCACCACTGCTCGATTGCCTTTCTCATGCCGACCCAGTAAACCGATCATGGAGTAGGACCTCCAATTTTTTCCACCTGAAGTGTCCTGCTCCATCGTGGTAGGCTTCTAAGACCATAGAGGCATCCCTCTGTGGAACCACTATTTGCCAGACGAGTTCATTGGTTCGCCAGTTAACATATCTTTTGCATAACTTGCCCTTGTATAGAAACAGTCGTCCCCTCTCCTTCCACAGCTGTTGGGCTTCTTGTGGAGCATCTGGACCAAGATGGGGGTCAGCTTGCGCCAGCCTTTCTTTGACTAATCGGACGGCCGGGTCACTGTTCTGTGTTTCCTCCCATCCATGGTGAGGCAATGGGTTGAAAGTGACCCCTTCTTGGCTCAAGCGCTTTTCTTTTACAGCATGCCCGCACTGGGAGACACCTTGTTGGTGGAAAGCCGGTAACTCTCTCTCTTCCAGTTCATCCAGGTCTTCTCCAACTTCGAGCAAATGAGGCATTCTGGACAGCGCATCAGCATTGTTATTCTTTCGGCCAGCTCTGTACTTGATGGTAAAGTCAAAGTTGGACAGTCGAGCCATCCATTGCTGTTCTAGCGCACCTAGCTTGGCTGTTGCCAGGTGGGTCAACGGATTGTTGTCCGTGAAGATGGTAAACTTGGCCGACGCCAGGTATTGCTTGAAGCGTTCGGTCACTGCCCAGACGACGGCTAGGAACTCCAGCTTAAAGGAACTGTTGTTTTCTGGATTCCTTTCTGTGGGACAAAGCTTTCTACTGGCGTAAGCTATCACCTTCTCTCTGCCTCCCTGTACTTGGGACAGAACTTCTCCCAATCCCACGTTGCTGGCATCTGTGTACAGTACAGACGGCTGGCCATAGTCAGGGTAGGCCAGAATTTCTTCTCCTGTGAGGGCCATCTTCAACCGAACAAAGGATGCTTCTACTTGGCTGTTCCATTCGAATGGAGGACTCTGCTTCTTAGCCTTTTTCGACTGACCCACCAGGAGATCTTGAAGGGGTGCTGCTATTTTCGTGAAACCGTTAATGAACCTTCGGTAGTAGCCCACCAGCCCAAAGGAACTGACGCACCACCTTTATCATGGTGGGTCTTGGCCAGTCCTTGATTACTGTGACCCTCTCTGGATCAGGTGCCACAACTTCTGCGCTGACTACATGACCCAGGTACTGTACCTTTGGCTTCAAGAGGTGACATTTTGACGGCTTTATCTTTAGGCCATACCTGGACAAAGACTCAAACACTTCAGCCACGTGCTTCAGGTGGTCTTCATAGGTCCTTGAGTAGACTATGACGTGATCCAGGTACAATAGCACGGTTTCAAAGTTGTAATGTCCCAAGCAACACTCCATCAATCTTTGAAATGTTCCTGGTGCATTGCAGAGCCCAAACGGCATGCAGTTGAACTCGCAGAGGCCCATTGATGTTGTGAATGCAGTCTTCTCCTTGTCCACCTCTGCCACGGGAACCTGCCAATACCCACTGGTGAGATCCAAGGTGGAGAAATAATTAGCTGATTTGAAGGCTGCTAACAACTCCTCTATTCTGGGTAGTGGATAAGCATCTTTATGTGTAATGCGGTTAATCTGCCTGTAATCAACGCACATTCTCATTGTACCATCTTTTTTCTTTACGAGCACTAGTGGAGCTGCCCAGGGGCTACAACTATCTCTGATCACCCCAGCCTCCTTCATTTCCCGTAACATTTCTTTGGCACGCTGATATTGAGCTGGGGGTACAGGGCAGTATCTCTCTTTAATGGGATGATGGTCACCAGTGGGGATTTGATGTTGAACCCCTTTTACCTCCCCAAAGTCTAGAGGGTGTTTGCTGAAAACGTATTCTTGTACCACCCGGTACACCCCATGCTTTTGGTGTGAAGGGGTGGAGTCGGTGCCCACATACAATTTCTGATACCAGTCCTCCAGCTGTCCCTTGGAGCCGTTGTCTTCCGCCTGGTCAGATGGGATCAAGGGTTCCACTGTCCTGATAGCATTATTACTGACAGTGTACAGCTTAGCTACAGTGGCGTACCGGGGTAATTTGGCTTCCTCCTCCCCACAATTCAGGATACGGACGGGTACTCTCTCCTTGCGGACGTCTGCTACCCCCTGGCTATCAGGATCCTAGGCCTACTGTCTGAACGCACAGGTTCTACCAGGGCCTGGTAATCTTGACCCTTGAGGCCTATTGCTGCCTGACACCATATCAAGATCTCACTTCTTGGGGGTATTACAATGGGGAAGGGGTCACTTACCCTCACACTGCCAACTTCACCTCCGGCCAGCTCTACCTGCTGCCTCCTCATCAGGGCTCTGATCTCCCTCTGTAGGGCACGCTGCTGCCCGGAGCCTGCAGTTTCAGCCACCTGTTGCAACAAGATTATCACCTCGGCAAGACAATTTTCTATAACATTTGTATTGATTGTTAACATTGGGTTAGATTCTTTGCGATCAACATCCCCAATTATCATTCCCTAAGATTGCAATTCTACCCGCCCCACTTTAATGGTTACCTCTTTGTACCCGATTTTAGGCAAGGGCTGCCCATTACTGGCTACAATTGTTAAATCATCATCTGGGCCACGAGTAATGTCCAGTATCTTTTGTACAGTATGTAAGGTATTGTTACCTGGAATTATTACCTGGGACCCCGTGTCCAGGAGGGCAGTCAAAGGGATCCCATCCAGCACAGCACAATAGGAAGGACCGGTCGTCCTCCCACATACTTGTTGCGCCAGGAAGTCGAGCCGGATTTTCTTACACCTGGGGGTTGGCTCCTGACCCCAGGTTCTGCCCGTTTAAAGGACAGTGTCTTGCGTAGTGCCCCGCCTGGTTGCTGCGGTGGCAGATCGGTTGTCCAGTTGAATCGTAACGGTCTGTGTCTTTTCCTCGGGTTGGCGGAATCCTCCTCTGCCGCATCCATGGGACGTCATCGGGACGTCAACTCGATTCTCGCAGGCGATGGGGTCACCTGTAGAGACTGCACCGTTTTTGCAAGAGCAGCCACAGTCTTGGTCAGTTCCTGGACCTGATGTCTGAGATCTGCAGAGGGGTCATTATCCAGGGTTTGTGCCTCAGCCCCTGCAGTGGCTCGGGTTGCAGGCACCACCTCTGGGTATGTGATAGCAAGAGGCCGGAGGGGTACTGTGTCAGTTGGTGTAGATTCTCTCAGCACCCGAATGGCCTGCTCCTTAAACTTTGCAAAGTCCAGGGCTGGGTTCTGCAGGACCATAATACGCAGCTGCGTCCTGTGAGCGTCTGACCGGAGCTTTTCTATAAACTGTTCAGTCAGTAGTTTGTATTCATCACGCACACTCTCTGGGTCCACCTGTTTAACTGCTCTCAGTGCCTCTTGCAAGTTTAAGGCATAGTCCCGTATACTGTCCTGTGCCCTTTGTTGGCACCCAAAGAATTTCATTTTGATTTCTGCTGCAGTGCGGGTGTCAAAAGTGTTCTTTAACTTGACCAGTATATGGGTTACTGTCCCTTTATCAGTGTCAGGCCAGGACTTTACTTCACGCTGGGCTGCGCCAGTTAACTGTCCCATTAATATGCCCACTCTCTGGATTTCAGTTAGGGGATACACATTTAACAAGCTGTGCTGTCTTTCTCTGAAGTTGCTCAGGGTATGTGACTCCCTTGAGTACTGCGGTAACCAGTCCACTCCCGGGAGGTATGGCATTGTGAGCAGCATAACGGGCGCTACAGCGGGAGCTGGGGCGACGGCGACTGGGATAACATTGGCCGGTGCCGCGGCGTTCTGGGCTACAGCAGCCACCTGTTCCTCCTATGCGTCGGACATTCTTCTTCCCCCTTAGTGAACCTTACCAGGCTCCGCTTTTTTTTTTTTTTTTTTTACACCCCTCTTACGGGGTTACTGTACTGCGCAGGGTTAACGAACCGTCGCTCTGATGGCGGGCTTTCCTCACGCTCTTTTGCTGGCACGCCCCCTTTTTTCTTGCGCACGGCAGTTTTATTGGCAGCGTCAGTTTCCACTACCAGTAAAACACAGTCTATTAAATGCAGTTCTTTAAGGCACATGTCACCCGTATTAACGGGTCTTGTTCAAATCCTGTTCGTGACACCAGAAAGATGACTCGCCCACCACAGGGCCTTAGGTGACTCGGTGACGGGCCGGACTAGTTCGGGGTAGTCAGCTGTGGCGGGGCCCGACTCTGTGACCCTGATGGAGTCAATTAATGTGGCGACATTAGGGAGATGGGGATAAAGTTTATATAAAATTCGTGACGCCACCTGTGGTAATTTGCAGGTATGGAGCCGCAGCTGCTGGAAGGGACCTCCGGGGCTGATGTTATGGCAGCTAAGGTGTTTCTTGCTCTCCACAGGTAAAGCGGGTACCCCGGGGCGACCTTTGGTGCTTGGTAAAGTCTATGGTGTTTGTTAACGAGGTGCAGGGCCGACAGGGTGGTATAAAGAAACAGACAGACAATGATTCTCTTTACCGTCTCCTTTACTTGTCCTTAACAACCAGTGAAGTCCTGGGAGCCTTTTGTAGGTGGTAATGGCGATCCAGTGGCCTGGAAGCAGTCTGGGGTCTCACACTGGCCAGGTGAGTAATGAGGCCTGCTCCCTACGCTCTGTTTATGTAAACGGGGTCCCACTGTTTCAGTATACTGAGACCCGTTCTGCTGCTCTCTGAGGTAATTTGTTACCTCCCCCGTATGGCGGGCTGCGTGGACTGTCAAAGGTGCCGTTCTTTCTATCTGGGCTCCTAGTCCTGGCTATACAGCTGCACCTCCGGGTGCGGGGTGGACAGAGACCTGCAGTCCTCTCGTCCTCCGGATGCGACCACTGGTACTCGAGTGGCCCTGAACTCCGGTATTCAATTTCTTTAGCTACGACGTCGGGGTGAGCTGGTTGCGCTCCACTCCCAATGTTCTTCTCTTCTTTGCCTCTCTGTGGATGTTTTCCTGGGCCGAGCAATCTGGCTCAGCTCCCAGCTCACACACCACACTACTCGAGTCCTTGTCTCTCTGAACTCTCCTCACAGACTCCTAACTCCTCCCCTAGGTCAGGGCTAAAGGAAGGCTCCCTGTAACTCAAGGTTTAGAGCTCCCTCTGCTGGCCTGGGAGAGGAATTGTGTTGAATGATGGTACTTACTGGCCAATGGATTTCCCCAACTACATCCATGCTCAGCAGTAACCCTTTTGAGGAGGGCAACACTGCAGTGGCAACCAGACCGCTGGGGCGCCACAAGTACCCATTGTTCGTCAATATGTTTTACTTTTTCTGCATTTTATCTACTCATTCAGTATGTTTTATTTAAAAGCAATGGATGAGTGTTGGAACTAAGATGCTATATTTGAGACATAGCTATACAATGTCTTAATATAATATTTACAATTGTCAAACCATTAGTCAGAACATACTGTAATGTATTATTTGTTGAGCTATGTGTCCTCACCAAGAGAAAATTACACGGTGTGCAGAATTATTTTAGAGGATTTTTTTTTTTATTATTGATCAACAAGTATGTTCTCAATCAACCCAAAAGATTTATAAATATCAAAGCTTGATATTTTTGGAAGTTGGAGTGGTTTTTTTTAGATTTGGATATCTTAGGAGGATATCTGTATGTGCAGGTAACTATTACTGTGCAGAATTATTAGGCAACTTAATAAAAAACAAATATATTTCCATCTCACTTGTTTATATTCACCAGGTAAACCAATATAACTGCACAAAATTTAGAAATAAACATTTCTGACATGCAAAAACAAAACCCCAAAAAATTAGTGACCAATATTGCCACCTTTCTTTATGATGACACTCAACAGCCTACCATCCATAGATTATGTCAGTTGTTTGATCTGTTTGCGATGAACATTGCGTGCAGCAGTCACCACAGCCTCCCAGACACTGTTCTGAGAGGTGTACTGTTTTCCCTCCCTATAGATCTCACATTTTATGAGGGACCACAGGTTCTCTATGGGGTTCAGATCAGGTGAACAAGGGGGCCATGTCATTATTTTTTCATCTTTTAGACCTTTACTGGCCAGCCACGCTGTGGAGTAGTTGGATGCATGTGATTGAGCATTGTCCTGCATGAAGACCATGTTTTTCTTGAACGATACCGACTTCTTCCTGTACCACTGCTTGAAGAAGTTGTCTTCCAGAAACTGGCAGTAGGTCTGGCTGTTGAGCTTCACTTCACGCTTAATTTTCCTCAGTTCATGGGCAGTTATTTTGCGCCTTTTTTGCCCAACACGCTTCTTGCGACCCTGTTGGCTATTTGCTATGAAACGCTTGATTGTTCGGTGATCACGCTTCAAAAGTTTGGCAATTTCAAGACTGCTGCATCCCTCTGCAAGACATCTCACAATTTTGGACTTTTCAGAGCCCGTCAAATCTCTTTTCTGACCCATTTTGCCAAAGGAAAGAAAGTTGCCTAATAATTAAGCACACCTTATGCAGGGTGTTGATGTCATTACACCACACCCCGCCTCATTACAGAGATGCACATCACCTGATGTACTTAATTGGTAGATGGCTCTCAAACCTATACAGCTTGGAGTAGGACAACATATATAAAAATTATCATGTGATCAAAATACTCATTTGCCTAAAAATTCTACGCACAGTGTATTTTACCTACCGTATTTTTCGCTTTATAAGGCGCACCGGATTATAAGACGCACCTCAAATTTAGACATAAAAAAAGGTAAAAAAAAAAGAAAAATGGGGTCCGTCTTATACTCCGGTGTTCTCTTACTGGAGGGGGGCAGCAGTGGTGGTGAAGTGGGGTCACAGGAGGCAGAGGTTGTGCTGGCAGGCGCGGCGGATCAGTGGCAGCGGGGTCCGTGGTGGCAGGTGCGGTGGCGTCAGTGGTTGCAGGTGTGGTGGCGTCCGTGGTTACAGGTGCGGTGGTGGCAGGTGCGGTGGCGTCCAAGGTGGCAGGAGCCACGGGGTCTGTGGTGGTGGTGGTGGCGGCGGCAGCAGCAGCAGCGGCGGCGGGTGAGTCGAGCAGCAGGCCGGTGCAGGGAGTATCCCTCTGTCCGCAGTCCCGGTTCAAATGATGGCACCTGGATCGGCGCATGCCCAGATGAAGCTCTCATCCAAGGGCTCCATCTGCGCACGCGCTGACTCCTGGAGCAGCGCGTGCGCAGATGGAGCTTTCATCCAAGAGCTCCATCTGCGCACGCGCTCGCTCCCGGCGCCATCATTTGAAACTGGGACCGCGGACAAACTGGGTAACTTGTTGCACAGCCGCCCACCCCGCATGCACAGAGTGGCAGCCAGCAGGCTGCCCGCCCACCCTGCGTGCAAGTGGCCGGGTACCTGTGCTTGCGCGCGGGTGCCTGTGTGAGGGCGGCAGCCGGCTGCCGCCCGCACACAGCACCCGGCTGCCGCCCGCACACAGGACCCGGCTGATGCCTGCACGCGCACCCGACTGCCACCCGCACACAGCACCCAGCTGCCGCCCGCACACAGGACCTGGCTGACGCCCGCACACAGCACCCGACTGCCGCCCGCACACAGCACCCAGCTGCCACCCGCACACAGGACCCAGCTGCCGCCCGCACACAGCACCCGGCTGCCGCCCGCACACAGCACCTGGCTGCCGCCCGCACACAGCACCTGGCTGCCGCCCGCACACAGCACCCGGCTGCCGCCCGCACACAGGACCCGGCTGACGCCCACACGGGCACCCGACTGCCGCCCGCACACAGCACCCGGCTGCCACCCGCACGGGCACCAGACTGCCACCCACACACAGCACTCGACTGCCGCCCACATGCAGCCACGGGTACCCGGCTGCCACCGCACGCAAGCACAGGTACCCGGCCGCTTGCACGCAGCCACAGGCACCCGGCCGCCCGATCGCCGCACAGACAGGACACCCAGGTACCGCTATATTCGGATTATAAGACTCACCCCCCATTTTCCTCCCAAATTTTTGGGAGGAAAAGTGCGTCTTATAAAGCGAAAAATACGGTATATTGTTTCCATGGTCTCTTTCAGTATTTGTACAACATGTAATATAAAACATTTAATGAAAAAAACAAACTCCAGTGATGTTTGTCCCTAAAATGCAAAAGTAAAATATATAATGCACTACATATACAGCTTCGCTTCATTAGGGGATGCAGTAGACCATGAGTAAAGTCTGCTGCTGCCAGGAGCATACTAACAATGCATCTAAATAAAAAGTCAGCTCTTCCCAAGCAGGCTACACCAGGCCTACTGGCACCAACTTACTCAGTTTAGCTTAGTGTCACGTAGGAGGGAGACACAGGTCTGGAATCCAGATCTGTTTCTGCTTATTGTGTTTCCTACATTGTGCTAACACCTGTCTTTTCTACTTTAGGTTTGGGTACCAGACCCGTATGGCCCCCAATGTTTTGCTCACTATCGATGCAGACAACAGCCAGTAGTGGTAAGTCGGTATCCTCTCTCATCAGCATGGTAGGACCATAGTACTTGAAGCAGTCAGTGATCAGGTACCCGGGAAAATGGATATGATAAAGAAGATGGATACAGGACTCCTAGGACCAAGCTTCTTCAGGACAGTTAAAAATGTCCATCTCACTGGTTCTGTATTGTGCTTGTTTCCTCCTTTTCCAGTCCTGTGCTGCAGCTCTCTTTCTGCACTTCCTAGGCAAACCATTGAGCAGTGCCACCAGTGACATATATGTAGCCATGCTGCTTCTGATCTGGTCTTCCCGGGACGCAGCATTTGTCACTCCTTTCTCTTTGTTTGTCATCCCCCTTGGACCCCTGTGGCAATTGGGGGCCGCACCACTTCCACTTCAGTCTCCTCACCTTGGCTCACAGAAATAGAAGACCATGCCTCCTCTCCAACCAGCCAATTAGACTCACTTCCTGCATTGTAACCTGCAATTGCAATTTCCTCTTCCCCTGGGGCACTGCCATCTTTCCTATAGCGCAACCTACAGATGGTATAAGTAGCCTGAAGCAAGACTTAGGTTGATCTCTACACAGACCAAGACATCTCTAAAGGACTGGGTAGGCTGTCTGCCGGCTCATGGATGGACTCTTGCTGTGCCCCATTAGCTTTTTCCCCCTCGTAGGTGACAGCTTTCTAAAATTTCTATACCTTCTTCACTTTGTCCATCTTTCTATCTTGTATTACCTTAGAGAATTAGAGAAGACTGCTTACACCAGCCTGCCCAGCCTCCCCAGCCGTGTTACTCATTTTTACCTGTACCTCATGTAAGCGCAAATTTCTGTCAGCCTACCACAACTTACACTGCTTGCACCCAGTTGATGCCCCTGCTGTCAGCTTAGGTGTAGAGTTGAGCGCGGTTCGTGGTTCGAGGTTCTCCAGTTCGCGGCTCGAGTGATTTTGGGGGCTGTTCTAGATCGAACTAGAACTCGAGCTTTTTGCTAAAGCTCGATAGTTCTAGATATGTTCGAGAACGGTTCTAGCAGCAAAAAAAACAGCTAATTCCTAGCTGGCTTTCCGCTGTAATAGTGTAAGTCACTCTGTGACTCAGACTATTATGACATTTTAGTGTATAGTGTACGGGAACAGCGCATTCAGATCACTGCTGTATGTATAATGGCGATCGCCATTTTTTATTTTTTTTCCTTGTCTTCCTTCCCTAAGCGCCCGCGTGTTGTGGGGCGGGCCAGCATGTCAGCCAATCCCAGACACACACACAGCTAAGTGGACTTTTAGCCAGAGAAGCAACGGCATGTGTGATAGGATGTCCATGTCACATGTCCCTGCATTATAAAACCGGACATTTTCCTCCAGCACGCCATTATCTGCCTTCTGCGTCCTTGGTGTCAGACATCACTGGCACAGCTCCTATCGCCGATACCGCTGTATACGCTCCATACACAGCGCTGGACAGCTTAGGGATAGCACTTTCTATCAGTCTTTTTAAGGGCTCATACCAGCAGGGTCAGAGCCATAGGTGACAGGTCCGTGAAAACAGAGTTTAACAGCTACACAAGATGACAGCGTCTGTGTAGCTAAGGTCAGGGATTTCCTCGCTGCATTTCCCCATTAGGAGGGATAGAAAGGCAGGCTCCCTTTCCTCTACCCAGAGACCCACAACCCTGCCACTGTACCCTCCTGCCCTTTGCACACTCAAACTCATTGTTACTAAGCCATTATACTAGCAAACACTGAGTGAACTTAGTGGCATCCTAATCGTGGCTGTTGGACTTCTGTATCGTCCCACTAGTGCAAAGATATTTGCAGCACGTCTGCCTGCATTGCACACTCCAAGTCATTATAACTAAGCCATTATACTAGCAAACACTGAGTGAACTTAGTGGCATCCTAAACGTGGCTGTTGGACTTCTGTATCGTCCCACTAGTGCAAAGATATTTGCAGCACGTCTGCCTGCATTGCACACTCAAACTCATTGTTACTAAGCCATTATACTAGCAAACACTGAGTGAACTTAGTGGCATCCTAAACGTGGCTGTTGGACTTCTGTATCGTCCCACTAGTGCAAAGATATTTGCAGCACGTCTGCCTGCATTGCACACTCAAAGTCATTATAACTAAGCCATTATACTAGCAAACACTGAGTGAACTTAGTGGCATCCTAAACGTGGCTGTTGGACTTCTGTATCATCCCACTAGTGCAAAGATATTTGCAGCACGTCTGCCTGCATTGCACACTCAAAGTCATTATAACTAAGCCATTATACTAGCAAACACTGAGTGAACTTAGTGGCATCCTAAACGTGGCTGTTAGACTTCTGTATCGTCCCACAAGTGCAAAGGTATTTGTGAGGCAAATCCCGGGATATGAAGATGAATTATGACTTCCAGTCATAATCGCTCATCACTCCCTGGCAGTGCCCCCCTCCCTTCTTGTTCTCAATGTCCAGCATCTGTGAAGGTGTTACACCTCCATGGCCATCTCCTGTGATATGGAGATGAGATGATGTGGGAACAATGGACACAGGAGGACTCCCTGCCGTGACCCTGTGGTAGGAGCTGCTATCTAATTAGCAAGCTTGGAAGTATCCAGACAGAACGACTCCAGTAAAAAATGGTTCATATCTCGCAAGCCATATTTCCGATAAATATGGCAACCATAAAAATGGTGTCTCCGCATGCGGACGATGCTGGCACACCCTTTTTATGGGAGCGGGAGCTTGGGAAATACCCCAGGCGTGATATCAGCCAATGTGGAACTAGTAGACGAGTCATGAGTCCTCTCATTCTGTAGCTAAATTCATAACTGTCACAATGAGAGCATTGGCGTCCGCCTACGACGCTCCCAGGCAAAGTTATGGCCCATATTTCATGTTGTGGATTGTCCATAACTCCAGCCAGGGGTGGAGCAGTGCTCCCTCTGAGGTCACTAAGGTAGGAGGGGACCTGGATTTGCCCAGGTTGCTAACCCTACTTCGGCCATTTTCCAGGGTTCTTTCGCTGGGGGTCACGTGTAGGAAACATCTGTGGGAGTTCCTGGAAACCTGGCCTACCGCGCCCCCCTGTGGCCAGACGCACAAGGTAACTGCGGGAACTGTGTATGCCTGTTTGTAAACCATGCTTTATCTGTAACTGTACTCTGACCTATGTATATTCTGTAGATTCCCTATTGTATATATTGTAGTTTCTAGTGTGCTTTAGGCTGATTAAATTATATAATTAATCTTGGGCTGTTCTGTTATCTCGATCTTGAATCCCACGTCTGTGTGTTCGGCTAATAGTTACCGTGAAGCGGTTGGTGGCAGCGAGTTGTGCCAAGGATTATTGTGGGGAGGCCAGTGAGATTCGGGGAGGTTTTATATATTCCGCCCGCGGAGGTCGGGGGAATATATACCCTACTCTCACCGGGGACCCTTCAATAATCGGCATAAGTAGTATAGCGGCCTCCTTGCTTATTGTCGGGCAATTCCATAATTGGCCTGACTATAAGAGGGGCGCTAGAGAGCGCGTCACGTGCTCTGTCTGTCGGTCGGGAGGTATAAAGGAGGGGTGACCCCCACTTGTTACCCCCCGATTGTGACGTACTGGTAGCCAGCGCGGGGGATTTCTGAGTGACCCCCCCCGGTGGTTTGTGACATATTGGTGGCATAGCGGTGGGATCGAGATAATAGTGTGTGTGAGTGTGAGACCCATACTCCCAGACACTAAAGACTGCCTGCAGCAGCTGTGGCTGCTGGGGTCTTCAGACTAGCTCAACACTAGAGTGTCAGAGTGCAGATACTGTAAGGTGTGTGGAGGCATCAGGTGTCAGTTCTGTGTCAGTGACCAAAAGTCTGCAAGAATGGCTGAGAGCACCAGGAGCAAAGCCAAAGGAATGGCCGATGCTAAGGCCAGAGACGATGAGGAGGTTGTCCACGAGTCCTCCAGGAGCCAGACGCCAGAGAACAGCTCTGCAGAGGACATCGCACAACCTGGCACTGCTGGACAAAATGAGGAGGAGCTCGCCCAAGGGTCCTCAACGAGCCAGATGCCAGCCCTCCGCTCTGCAATGGACAGTGAAGCACCAGGCTCCGCAGCGGGCCGCAGATCACCACGTGCCATTCCACCGAGCCTGGGAGGCTCGGATAGCCTTCTTCAAATGGCTATGGCCCTTCTCCAGGCTGGAGACCGGGATACCTACGAGATACTCATGGTCGAGCGTGAGCGACAGGCAGCGCGTGACGCTGAGGCTGCGGAGCGGCAAGCAGTGCGTGAGGCTGCGGAGCGGCAAGCAGCACGTGAAGAGCGCCAGGCAGAGCGTGACTACCAGCTGCAGCTAGCTCAGCTCCGGCCCTCATCAGCCACACGTGACCTTCAAGACACCAAACTTCCAAAGGTCCGTGTTGAGGACTTCCCAGTGCTGGAGAAGGATGGAGACTTGGACTCTTTCTTGACTGCTTTTGAACGGACTTGCCTGCAGCACCATCTGGACAAGGACCAGTGGGCCAAATACCTGACCCCCCGTTTAAGGGGTAAGGCCCTGGATATCCTTGGGGACTTGCCTGCTGAGGCAGATCAGGGCTACGACACCATCAAGCGGGCCCTGATCCAACAGTACAACCTCACTCCAGAGTCCTACCGCAAGAAGTTCCGGAGCCTACAGAAGGGACCAAAGGACTCCTGGGCTGACCACCGGCGGGCACTTGCCCGAGCTGCCGACCACTGGACCCAAGGCCTGCAGCTTTCCACCGGACCGGAGATCCTGGACTTGTTCATCACGGAGCAACTCTTGTGGAACTGCCCTGAGGATCTCCGCCAGTTCATCCGAGACCAGAAGCCAAAGGGGTCCACGGCTACAGCTGCCCTGGCCGATGACTACACCAACAATCGGGCTCCTGAGGCCAGGAGAGCAGCCACCAGCAGCACCTGGAGAGGGGGTAAGATGAACTCTGCGACTGCCCCACCTGCCCCTAGACTGCAGGGGGTGTCCCCCTCAACTCCCCTCTCCAGGCCCGTGGCAGAACCAAGACGGTGCCACCAGTGCAACCTACCTGGACACTTCAAGGCCATGTGCCCTCAGCGTCCCAAGGCCCCGGCTCCGTCCCCGTCCCAAGGGCCGCCCAAGGTGTATTGTGTGGGTGGGGGTGGTGGTAGGTCCCTGGACAGCTTCCAACCTGTCACCGTCGGCCGGTCTGTGACCATGGGACTGCGAGACAGCGCCTCGGAGGTGACTCTGGTGCGGCCTGAGATGGTGTCCCCCCAAGACTTGATCCCTGGAAAAACCCTCGCTGTCTCCGGGATTGGAGGCATTGACCCGGCGCTGCCTGTTGCTGACATTTATGTGGACTGGGGCGCAGGGCGAGGGGTGAGGGAGGTGGGGGTAACTGATCGGATCCCCGCAAACGTGCTACTTGGGACAGATTTGGGGCAGATAACCTCCCAGTTTGGGCCCCAACCAAGGGCTGAACCTTCAGCCAGTACTGACATGCCTCCGGACAATGTTAATGTGTTATCTATGAATGATGTAAGGGAGGAGGGAGTGAACTCTGATATTTCTGCTTGCATAGACACCATAGACACACACACAGCTGCAGCTGTGACAGGGGAGGGGGTCAGAGAAAGGTGTGACAATGCCTCTACAAGTAATCAGCCTGTGAGCTGGGATCTGTTGCCCTCTGCAGGGATAAGCAGAGAGCAGGGTGCTGCAGGGGGAGGACCAGTGTGTGGGGTGGGGGCTACCACAGCAAATGTGGGGTCCCCAGAGATTTCACAGCGGGGTTCTGTTGCTGCAGGAGGGGAACAGGCAGGTGAGATTGGGGCCGGTCCAGGAGCGGAAGTGCTCCCAGGTAAGATCTCGGTGCATGGTTCCCCCACAACCGGGGTGTCAGGAAGCCAGGTAGGTCTGCCTGAACCGGCGACTTGGTCAGGAACGGAGGAGGAGCAGGCACGACCCACGGTCGCAGCGGCTGTGGCCGCTGTCACCCGCAGTGGGAGTGCTGGAAGCCAAGGGGCCTCCCAGAGGTCCGATAGCTCTTCCCCTTCTGACCCAGTGGCAGCCGAGTCAGGTGGAGGCCAGGACACAGGTCCCGGGGTACTGACCGAAGATGTGACAGTCTCGTCGATTCTGGCCACATCTAGTCAGGGGTTTCAGGCAGCGTTAGAAGCTGACGACAGCCTGAAAGCTCTTAAGGAGCAGGCGGCACAGCCTCCCTCGGACTCGGACCCGGAGCGAGTGGTCTGGGACCAAGGACGGCTGTACCGGGCCACGGTCCAGCAGGGTTCACCGGAGGCGTGGCCCAGGGACCGACAGTTGGTGGTACCCTATCCGTTCCGGACGGAGTTGTTGCGGATCGCACATGAGATTCCGATGGCCGGACACCTAGGGATCGCTAAGACCAAGGCCAGGTTAAACCAGCATTTCTACTGGCCAAAAATGGGGGCCGATGTGGCTGCCTACTGCCGTTCGTGTGAAACCTGTCAGAGAGTGGGGAAGGCGGGGCCACGCCCCAAAGCCCCACTGGTATCTCTGCCAATCATCGATGAGCCTTTCAGGAGGGTGGCTGTGGATCTGGTCGGCCCGCTGGCCATCCCCAGCAGCTCCGGGAAACGCTTCATACTGACGGTAGTGGACTATGCCACCCGGTACCCGGAAGCAGTGGCCTTGTCGTCCATTCGGGCTGACAAGGTGGCCACCGCATTGCTGGAGATTTTCTCCCGAGTGGGTTTTCCCCAGGAAATGCTCACTGACCGGGGGACCCAATTCATGTCCCAGCTGATGGAGGCCCTCTGTAAGCAAGTCCAGGTGCGACATCTGGTGGCCAGCCCGTACCATCCACAGACTAATGGCCTGTGCGAGCGGTTTAATGGCACCTTAAAGCAGATGCTTAAGATGTTGGTCGACTCCCATGGGCGTGACTGGGAGCGGTATCTCCCACACCTGTTATTTGCTTACCGGGAGGTTCCACAGGCCTCAACAGGATTCTCACCGTTTGAGCTCCTGTACGGGCGACGTGTGCGGGGCCCCCTGGCTCTGGTGAAAGAGGCTTGGGAAGGGGATTTGGCCACCCCTGGAGTGTCGGTTATCGAGTATGTCGTGCGCTTCCGGGACAAAATGCAGGCCTTGACGCAACTGGTACACGACAATATGGCTCAAGCCCAGGCCGATCAGAAGCGTTGGTACGACCAGAACGCTTGTGAGAGGACCTACCAAGTGGGTCAAAAGGTGTGGGTACTGGTCCCCGTACCACAGGACAAGCTTCAGGCAGCCTGGGAAGGCCCATACCTCGTGTACCAGCAGCTCAACCCTGTGACGTACCTGGTCACCCTGGACCCTGCCCGTGGAAGGCGGAAGCCCTTCCATGTGAACATGATGAAGGCACATCATGAGCGGGAGGCATGTGCGCTCCCCGTGTGCAACCTGCCCGAGGAGGGAGAAGCGGAAACCCTCTTGGATATGCTAGCCCAGGTTAGGGCAGGCGGATCCATTGAGGATGTGGAGGTTGGCCACCAGCTCTTGGAGGACCAACGGTCCCAGCTGTGGGCCACCCTACACCTCTTCCGGGGGTTGTTTACCAACCAGCCCGGAAGGACTGACTTGGCTGTCCATCACGTGGACACTGGGGATCATCCCCCGATCCGGCGTTCAGCATATCGGGTCTCCCTGGAGGTGCAGCAACACATGCGCCAGGAGATTGACGAGATGCTGAAGCTGGGGGTGATCCAGGCATCCAACAGCGCTTGGGCCTCGCCTGTAGTCCTCGTCCCTAAGAAGGACCGAACCACTCGGTTCTGCGTGGACTACAGGGGGCTCAATGCTGTCACGGTCGCCGATGCGTACCCAATGCCACGCATCGATGACCTGCTCGATCAGTTGGCCGGGGCTCAGTACCTGACCATCATGGACCTGAGCCGGGGATATTGGCAGATCCCCCTGACTCGCAAGGCCAGGGAACGCTCTGCCTTTATTACCCCATTTGGACTGTACGAGTCCACGGTGATGCCATTCGGGATGAGGAATGCCCCTGCCACTTTCCAGCGGATGGTCAACACCCTGCTCAAGGGACTTGAAGGGTACGCGGCCGCGTACCTGGATGACATTGCCGTCTTCAGTCCCACCTGGGAGGACCACCTAGAGCATCTAGCACAGGTGCTCAGGCGGATCCACCAGGCAGGTTTGACCATCAAGCCGGGAAAGTGTCAGCTGGCCATGAGCGAGGTCCAGTACCTCGGTCACCGGGTAGGCGGGAGAACACTGAAGCCCGAGCCTGAGAAAGTGGAAGCCATCGCATCCTGGCCCACCCCCAGGACCAAGAAGCAGGTGATGTCCTTCTTGGGGACCGCTGGGTACTATAGGAGGTTTGTTCCATGCTATAGTAGCCTGGCAAAGCCCTTGACGGACCTCACCAAGAAGAAGCTGCCCTCTGCAGTCGATTGGACAGTGGACTGCGAGACAGCCTTCCGGGCCCTAAAGGACGCCCTGTCCAGCCCGCCCGTGCTACAAGCAGCCGACTTCACGCGGCCGTTTGTAGTACAGACCGACGCCAGTGACTTCGGCCTCGGTGCGGTACTCAGCCAGGTGGACTCTGCGAGCCAAGAGCACCCAGTCTTGTACCTGAGCAGGAAGCTGTTACCAAGGGAAGTGGCCTATTCCACGATGGAGAAGGAGTGCCTGGCCATAGTGTGGGCCCTGCAGCGTCTGCAACCCTATCTATACGGGCGCCACTTCATCGTGGAGACGGACCACAATCCCCTCAGCTGGTTGCACACCGTCTCTGGGACGAATGGGCGATTGTTGCGATGGAGCCTTGCGCTCCAGCAATACAACTTCACCATTCGCCACAAAAGGGGCCGTGACCACGGTAACGCAGACGGGCTGTCCCGACAAGGAGAGGTCGCGGACGGGCGCACGGGGGAACACCGGAGTGTGCTGCCCCCTAGCGCCCTCAAAAGGGGGGAGGTGTGAGGCAAATCCCGGGATATGAAGATGAATTATGACTTCCAGTCATAATCGCTCATCACTCCCTGGCAGTGCCCCCCTCCCTTCTTGTTCTCAATGTCCAGCATCTGTGAAGGTGTTACACCTCCATGGCCATCTCCTGTGATATGGAGATGAGATGATGTGGGAACAATGGACACAGGAGGACTCCCTGCCGTGACCCTGTGGTAGGAGCTGCTATCTAATTAGCAAGCTTGGAAGTATCCAGACAGAACGACTCCAGTAAAAAATGGTTCATATCTCGCAAGCCATATTTCCGATAAATATGGCAACCATAAAAATGGTGTCTCCGCATGCGGACGATGCTGGCACACCCTTTTTATGGGAGCGGGAGCTTGGGAAATACCCCAGGCGTGATATCAGCCAATGTGGAACTAGTAGACGAGTCATGAGTCCTCTCATTCTGTAGCTAAATTCATAACTGTCACAATGAGAGCATTGGCGTCCGCCTACGACGCTCCCAGGCAAAGTTATGGCCCATATTCCATGTTGTGGATTGTCCATAACTCCAGCCAGGGGTGGAGCAGTGCTCCCTCTGAGGTCACTAAGGTAGGAGGGGACCTGGATTTGCCCAGGTTGATAACCCTACTTCGGCCATTTTCCAGGGTTCTTTCGCTGGGGGTCACGTGTAGGAAACATCTGTGGGAGTTCCTGGAAACCTGGCCTACCGCGCCCCCCTGTGGCCAGACGCACAAGGTAACTGCGGGAACTGTGTATGCCTGTTTGTAAACCATGCTTTATCTGTAACTGTACTCTGACCTATGTATATTCTGTAGATTCCCTATTGTATATATTGTAGTTTCTAGTGTGCTTTAGGCTGATTAAATTATATAATTAATCTTGGGCTGTTCTGTTATCTCGATCTTGAATCCCACATCTGTGTGTTCGGCTAATAGTTACCGTGAAGCGGTTGGTGGCAGCGAGTTGTGCCAAGGATTATTGTGGGGAGGCCAGTGAGATTCGGGGAGGTTTCATATATTCCGCCCGCGGAGGTCGGGGGAATATATACCCTACTCTCACCGGGGACCCTTCAATAATCGGCATAAGTAGTATAGCGGCCTCCTTGCTTATTGTCGGGCAATTCCATAATTGGCCTGACTATAAGAGGGGCGCTAGAGAGCGCGTCACGTGCTCTGTCTGTCGGTCGGGAGGTATAAAGGAGGGGTGACCCCCACTTGTTACCCCCCGATTGTGACGTACTGGTAGCCAGCGCTGGGGATTTCTGAGTGACCCCCCCGGTGGTTTGTGACAGTATTTGCTGTACGTCTGCCTGCATTGCACACTCAAAGTCATTGTTACTAAGCCATTATACTAGCAAACACTGAGTGAACTTAGTGGCATCCTAAACGTGGCTGTTAGACTTCTGTATCGTCCCACAAGTGCAAAGATATTTGCAGCACGTCTGCCTGCATTGCACACTCAAACTCATTGTTACTAAGCCATTATACTAGCAAACACTGAGTGAACTTAGTGGCATCCTAAACGTGGCTGTTGGACTTCTGTATCGTCCCACAAGTGCAAAGATATTTGCAGCACGTCTGCCTGCATTGCACACTCAAACTCATTGTTACTAAACCATTATACTAGCAAACACTGAGTGAACTTAGTGGCATCCTAAACGTGGCTGTTGGACTTCTGTATCGTCCCACTAGTGCAAAGATATTTGCAGCACGTCTGCCTGCATTGCACACTAAAACTCATTGTTACTAAGCCATTATACTAGCAATTTATGCTGCCAGTTTAAGGGCCGTAGTTGCATTGTCAGGGATAATTATTCTTTATTATTCTGCTGTTAATAAAGCTAGACCACCGCTGTAATCTACACCACCTCTCAATTTTTACTACCACATTTTAAGTGCACAATTTTGTCGCAATCAACATGAGTGGCAAAATGACAGATGCTGGTGGAAAGGGGAAGAGGCGTGTTGGAAAAGGAAAAAAAGGGTTTGTCCGTGGGGAAGGTGGCAAAGCTCCATTAACATCTGCTGAAGATAGACCATCTACCAGCAAAAGTAAGATGTCTACTACTTACCGTGGACAATCCGATGTGCTCCCTTTTTTACGGACACGAACAACAGGAACAAAGGTAGATGATGGGCAAAAAAGGAAAATGCTTGAATGGATCTCAAGTGGTCCAACAAGTGCCCTCTCAGCCACCTCAACTACCGCATCCAAAAAACACCAGTCCCCTGAGTTGTCATCCCAATCAAACTTGCTTTCTTCCAGCTCTGAAGACTCCATCAGCCCTGCACAGTGTGGTGGAAGTGAGATGGCTGAGTCTGCAGAGCTGTTCAGTCACACTATAGCCTGGGAATCAGAGGTCTGCTCCCAAGCTACAGTGAGTACAGACCAGGAAATGGTCTGCAGTGATGCCCAGAACCTTTGTGACTCTGATTCAGGCCGTGAGGACCAAGTTTTAGAGCATAATGTTGACCCTTTGTCACAAACTGTAACACCCGTGGTTATAGACAATGAGGAACATACTGATGACGATGAGACGCAGATACCAGATTGGGATGACAACTTAAATATTCAGTCAGGGCAAGAAGAGGCTCGGTCTGAGGGTGAGGGGAGTGCAAACACAACAATTGATGAGGAATTTCTAGATCCCACCTACTGTCAACCCACAGTCAGGCACTCCAGGAGGTCAACAGAGGCGGTAGAGGAGGATGCAACCGACGACGAAGTTACCTTGCGCCTTCCTGGACAGAGTCTGAGCACTGATAGCATGTCTACAACTGCATCCTCAGCCACCACTCTGCCTCTGAGCACTAGTCGGGGGGGCTCAGCAGGTCGCATGCCCTCTAAGAATTGCCTAGCCTGGTCCTTTTTTGACATAGCAAAAGATCGCCCAAATTATGTGTTCTGTAAAATTTGTCGTGATTCTGTTAGTAGAGGGCAAAACCTCAGCAGTTTGACAACTTCTTCCATGAATCGTCACATGAATAAATATCATATGTCCCAGTGGGAAGCTCACCGTGCTGCAATGCGGCCTAGCGGAGCGAACCATCCACCGCCTGCCCCTTCCAGTGCATCCGCGCGCTCTTCATCTTCTAGGACTGTGGGGACAGCTGTCACACCTGGTTTTCCACGCACAACTTCCACCACTGAAACCGCAACAGGCAGTTTGCTTGGTAGGTCGTCAGTTGGTTTGGAAGGGGAAACAAGTGCGTGTGTACAGCTCTCTCAGACATCGATAGCACCAACGTTGGATGAAGGCAACATCATGTCTCCGCCTGCACTTTCCTCACAAACCTGCATTTTTCCAGGGACACCCTACTCAACACCGTCTACACACAGCAGCCAGATCTCTGTCCCTCAGATGTGGACAAATAAAAGGCCATTTCCTGCGACCCATGACAAAGCTAAGAGGTTGACTTTGTCCCTCTGTAAGCTCTTGGCTACCGAAATGCTGCCTTTCCGCCTGGTGGACACACAGGATTTTAGAGACCTTATGTCTGTCGCTGTGCCCCAGTACCAGATGCCCAGTCGCCACTACTTCTCTAAGAAAGGTGTGCCCGCGCTACACCAGCATGTCGCACACAACATCACCGCTTCCTTGAGAAACTATGTGTGTGAACGGGTGCATTTTACCACTGATACTTGGACCAGTAAGCATGGACAGGGACGTTACATGTCGCTGACTGGGCACTGGGTAACTATGGTGATAGATGGTGAAGGGTCTGCTGCACAAGTCTTGCCGTCCCCACGACTTGTGTGTCAATCCTCTGTCTGTCCAAGTTCCGCCACTGCTTCTGCCTCCTCCACCTCATCTGTGTCCTCCACCTCCGCCCCAAGCCTGCCTGGGTAGGCCACCAGCATTCTCACTGCTCCGAAGGAATCACGCACCCCTCATTACTATGCTGGCAGCAGAGAGCAACGTCATCAGGCGGTCTTTAGCTTGACATGCCTTGGGAATAAGAGTCACACAGCTGAGGAGTTGTGGTCAGCTCTGCGGTCCGAGTTTAATAAATGGTTGTCTCCACTCAACCTGCAGCCTGGTAAGGCCGTGTGCGACAATGCTGCAAACCTGTGTGCGGCCCTTCGCCTTGGCAAGGTGACACACATACGTTGTATGGCTCACATGTTGAACCTTGTTGTCCAGCAATTTTTAACACACTATCCCGGCCTAGATGGCCTTCTGACCAGGGCACGAAAACTGTCTGCTCACTTTCGCCGTTCAAGCGCCGCAGCTGAGCAACTTGCATCGCTCCAGAAGTCTTTCGGCCTGCCGGTTCATCGCCTGAAATGCGATGTGCCGACACGCTGGAATTCGACTCTCCACATGTTACAGCGACTGTGGCAGCACCGCCGAGCCCTGGTGCAATACGTCATGACGTATAGCCTGGGCCAACGAGATGCAGAGGTGGGGCAGATTACCCTGATGGAGTGGTCTCAGATCAAGGACCTATGCACCCTTCTGCACAGTTTCGACATGGCGACGAATATGTTTAGCGCTGACAATGCCATTATCAGCATGACAATTCCAGTCATTTACATGCTGGAGCACACGCTAAACACTATTCGGAGTCAGGGGGTGGGACAACAGGAAGGGGAGGAACTACAGGAGGATTCATATGCGCAAGACACAACAACATCACCAAGGTCCAGACGTTCATCATCATCAACGCGGCAGGCATGGGACCATGGGGGACAGGGATCAACAAGGGCGCATGGTAGCAGGCGAAATGTTGAGGAAGGTGCAGGAGAACATGAAGAAATGGAGGACGAACTGTCCATGGACATGGAAGACTCAGCGGATGAGGGAGACCTTGGTCAAATTTCAGTTGAAAGAGGTTGGGGGGAGATGTCAGAGTAAGAAAGAATGGTTAGCACCTCTATGCCACAAACACAGCGTGGACTTGGTCCGCATGGCTGCGCATAACACATGAGTGCTTTCTTGCTGCACTACCTCCAACATGACCCTCGTATTGTCAAAATTAGAAGTGATGATGACTATTGGCTTGCCACACTATTAGATCCCTGGTACAAGTCCAAATTTTGTGACATAATTCCAGCAATAGAAAAGGACACACGTATGCAGGAGTATCAGCTGACGCTGTTACTCGATCTTAGCTCGGCTTTTCCACCAAACAACCGTGCAGGTGCAGGGAGTGAATCTCCCAGTTGTAACTTGACAAACATGGGACGGTCTCGTCATCTTCAACAGTCTACCCGTACCAGTAGGACTTACCTGGTGCTGGTAACAGCAATTTTATGGAATCTTTTCATAATTTTTTTAGTCCCTCCTTTGCAAGGCCAACAGAGACAACAAGTCTAACACATAGTCAACGGCTGGAGAGGATGATACAGGAGTATCTCCAAATGAACATCGATGCCATGACTTTGCAAATGGAGCCTTGCTCATTTGGGGCTTCAAATTTTGAAAAATGGCCAGAGCTCTCCATTTACGCCTTGGAGATTTTGTCGTGTCCAGCTGCCAGCGTTGTCTCTGAACGTGTCTTCAGTGCTGCTGGGTGTGTGCTGACAGATAAGCGCACACGTCTGTCCAGTGACAATGTGGACAGACTAACGTTCATCAAAATGAACAAGTCATGGATCCACAAGGAATTTACTACCCCTGTGTCATCCTGGGGAGAGTAAGTGCTTGTGGATTTGGAATGTGCTTGATGCAAATCAAAACATCCTGTTTGCAACTAGGGCACAAGTGCTGCCACTGATGGGGTGTCTGTGTGGCCCAATTTTTGGAAAAAAGGGAGACTCCGCTTGGAGTAACCCTTGCTTGCTGTGTTTTTTAAAAACGATCCAAGATGAACAGAGCTGGGATCAGGAAAGACTTTGCTACCTACCCCAGTGTCATCCTGGGGACAGTTAATTATGGTGTATTTTTGAATGTGCTTGATGCAAATCAAAACATCCTGTTTGCAACTAGGGCACAAGTGCTGCCACTGAAGGGGTGTCTGTGTTGCCCAATTTTTGGAAAAAAGGGAGACTCCGCTTGGAGTAACCCTTGCTTGCTGTGTTTTTTAAAAATGATCCAAGATGAACAGAGCTGGGATCAGGAAAGACTTTGCTACCTACCCCGGTGTCATCCTGGGGACGGTTAAGGATGGCGTATTTTTGAATGTGCTTGATGCAAATCTAGCTGTGAAGTGTACAACTGGGGCACAACTGCTGCCACTGAAGGGGTGGGTGTGTGTGTGGCCCAATTTTTGGAAAAAAGGGAGACTCCGCTTGGAGTAACCCTTGCTTACATTGTTTTTAAAAATGATCCAAGATACACAGAGCTGGGATCAGCAAAGACTTTGCTACCTACCCCGGTGTCATCCTGGGGACGGTTAAGTATGGCGTATTTTTGAATGTGCTTGATGCAAATCTAGCTGTGAAGTGTACAACTAGGGCACAAGTGCTGCCACTGAATGGGTGGGTGTGTGTGGGGCATAATTTTTGGAAAAAAAGGGAGACTCCGCTTGGAGTAACCCTTGCTTGCTGTGTTTTTTAAAAATGATCCAAGAGGAACAGAGCTGGGATCAGGAAAGACTTTGCTACCTACCCCAGTGTCATCCTGGGGACAGTTAATTATGGCGTATTTTTGAATGTGCTTGATGCAAATCAAAACATCCTGTTTGCAACTAGGGCACAAGTGCTGCCACTGATGGGGTGTCTATGTAGCCCAATTTTTTGAAAAAAGGGAGACTCCGCTTGGAGTAACCCTTGCTTGCTGTGTTTTTTAAAAATGATCCAAGATGAACAGAGCTGGGATCAGGAAAGACTTTGCTACCTACCCCGGTGTCATCCTGGGGACAGTTAATTATGGCGTATTTTTGAATGTGCTTGATGCAAATCAAAACATCCTGTTTGCAACTAGGGCACAAGTGCTGCCACTGATGGGGTGTCTGTGTGGCCCAATTTTTGGAAAAAAGGGAGTCTCCGCTTGGAGTCACCTTGCGGTGTTTTACATGATTTTAGAAGGGCATCCCATGCCTATATCTGTGTCTCGTCCTCTTTTTCCTCATTACGCTCTTTTGTTTTCGCATGAGAATTTGTTCTTGTCACTTTCCCATGTGTTTGTGTTGTGTTGTGAGTTGTTTGTCACCTTTTGGACACCTTTGAGGGTGTTTTCTCGGTGTTTTTATGTGTTTGTGAATGCCTGCCATTGTTTCCTATGCGGTTCGAGTTCGGTTCGTCGAACGTTCGACGAACCGAACTCGAACGGGACCTCCGTTCGGCGAACCGACCTCGAGCCGAACCGCGACCGGTTCGCTCATCTCTACTTAGGTGCTCAGATTGGTGCAATGAGAGCATGTCCCACTTCTGAATTTTCTATAGCTCTAATTTACTTGGTGGCTCAGCTAAACATGGTGCCACTGTCCTTGGTTGCTTTCTTGAAATGTCTGCCTATTTACTCTGCCATACCTGGTACTATGACCACTTCCCAGGATGAATCACAACTACCAACAGACCTTACAGCCCTGAACATCGTACAGGTGAGTTTGCGGCCCAGATTCCCAGCAGAGACCTCTCTAAATGATGTATTGCATAAGCAACATATATTGGAAGCTGAGCACTTCCCTAAGTAAGTCAGAACCATCATTAGAGACTTCTCTAAATGGTGCAACGCACAAGTGTCAAAGGAGACAGCCTGGGAGTCACACAGATACCCCACTGCTGCCACCAATTTCAAGGGAGACAGCTATGGGGGGGGGGGGGGGGGTCATACAGATATCCCACCTTTCCTTTGTCAACCATTTGTCACAATCAGTACTGTTAAGACTGTTGTTGGTGAGTTCAGTGAGCGTATTATATATATGCAACCGTTTGCAACGCATGTAATGTATATATATATATATATATATATATATATATATATATATATATATATATACACACATCCATCAGTACAGTCACTGTCAAGTTTCATGATAACCCCGAAAACTTTTCAGTTACCGCCATCAAGCATTTTTACAGGTAGATTGGATACCTATTGAGGGAGAATATGGCTTTGGGGATGTGGTTTATACAGCAAGAGGAGCAACACTATAAAATTTTATATATTTAATCAGAAAAATAGGCAGTGTTTACAAAAATATACAAAAGTTTTTACAAAGGGGACAAAATAATACAATATAAATAATTACATAAAAAGAAATTACTAAACCTTAGTCACAGCAATAGCATCAGTGCTTGTAGTAGGGAAGTTCTCCTAATAAAACAATGAATCAATCTTACACCGAAATGCTCCCTCCTGCATAGAACAATGATCATAATTTGGCATTTGCTTTTATTAGCACAAGTTACACCCACATACCTCCCCTCTGGTGACTCATAACAAGGCTGGTCATGAAATGTGGCTTCAGTTTCCCGAAAATTATATAATCCCCAACTTCCAGGATATCTTCGCCCCTGGAAGTCCCAGGTAAAAGATATCATGGTCATGTTTCTTATCCTGATTTTACCCTTCTATAGATATGAAACATAATATTTATAGCATCATCCAAATAGCCGATATTAATTTGGAACTGATGCTCAGACCGCAAAATTATGAAAAAATATGCATGTCCTTCCCCTCATAGTAACAAAGCTCAACATTTATATCTAATAAATATTGGACTGTTACAAATACCAATATTCAGAACTGACCATTGATGCCCAAAAATTTAGGACAATCTTTTAACAGTTCTTCTTCTCAGCAGAAGCAAGCCTCAGGCTGGCTGTTTTTTTTCCCAAGAATTCCTCTGTGGTAATTACCTGCCCACACCAGGAGGTCCTGCTTCAATGAAGTTGGGAGTGTGCAGTCTCCGTCTCTCTTTTCATTATAAGTTTTTTCTCTTTAATTACCTGCTTCCCCAAAAATGGTGGAGTCATGTGAAAGTTGAGTGAAAGCCTGTTTCAGTATTCATGATGAATATTATAAGATGTCTTATAAATTTGTAATCCTATCTATAACATCAAAAATCTAGAGACCCTTTTGAGCATTTCATCTAAGTGAATCAGAACCACTAGCACAGATCTCTGTAAATGATACATTGCATAAGTGGGGCAAATGCGCTCTGATCACTAAAAGAAACCTCTAAATGACATATTTCAAGTGGTCCAGATCATTTAAGAACCATTTCTGACAGTAGGTAAGATAAGCAAGCAGGGTTCTCTCATTAGAGCATATCATGCAAGTGGACTTATTGGTACTGTTGGTACTGTGACTACTTCTTACTCTATCCTTGACCATTACGTGGATCTCACATGAATTTTAGCCTAAATTTTTAGCCTTCTATGACATTATCAAATAAGAGAACATATCTCCAGAACACTTAATCCTTACATGAGTGAAACAGAGCAAGAGCAAAGTGTCATTAGAACTCTGAAACAGTTGGACTGTGCTTTTTTGTCTGTCTCTGTGATGACCCGTTCGCCCAGCTCTATGTTACCTCACACATAGACCGATCCTATTGGACTCAGTTGCTCCCCGGAAATTCCACTAGAATCAAGGCCCACAACGTCAGGGTCAGTCTGTGCCTATTTCTGCACCCAACTACTGAAGAGTTTCCTTTGTCCACTATACTTCCCTCAGGTACAGCTTCTTCTCTCTACTCAACAGTTTCCCTATCTGACTAATGCCAAGTGTCAACTCTTGTTGCTCGGCAGATTTTAACCTTTAACTCCAACTGTCATGTTCTCCATCCCAACTCCAAGCTAAGAGACCAGGGAGCAGTGACACCTAGTGGTGCCTGAAGACAGTGCATGTCACGGGCAGGGGTGACTGACCACATCAGGGAAGGCTACTTGAGGTGCTCGGATCCTGGATTGTGGCTGGGGCTCGAGTGGCAGCCGGATCCGGGGCTCGTGCAGTGGCCCGTCACCCACAACCATAGAAAAAGGGGGGTATTTACAGGGGAAGAGTTTGTCAGTGACACCACCTGTGGGTTTCGGTAATGGTTGGTGACACCGCTGCTGCCTTGGTATGGGTCGCCCGGGGCTGATGGAGCGGGGCAGCAGGATTGTATCCCCTCCACGGGTAGGGGAGGTGTAGTCCCAGGGCCCAGGTGTACAGAAAAGGATGATGCTGCATAGCGTGTTCTGCAGGGCTGGACCAGGTGGTATTGGCGTACTCACAGTTCCAAAGAAATTCACACAGAATCCAATGTTAAACCAAATTGCCAGTGACCGGTGACCTCCGGCTGGTGTATTCGGGTCCCACACCCTGGTAAAGCAAACAGTGGTCCCTTTCTCTTGCACTTAGTGTTTGTGTCCTTAGTTTGACTACTCCGCTTGAAACGGGGAAGTCCACTCCCGGTGATTCTGTGTGTTGGGAGCTGTGGACCGCGGAGCTGACCCATGGGATCTTAGCAGGCAATTGTGGAGCCCTATCCTCCTCGTTGGGCTTCCGTCTCACTCTCTGGGCTTACTGGTGGGATAAGACGTGGAGACTTGTCCCCGGCTGGCTAATTGACAAGTGGCTTGAAGCTGTCCTCTCCCTAGGGTCCAGGCACCCCGAATGTGCACGGCCTCCGGACCGGATTCCCGCTGTCGGCACTGGTGGGCTACAACCCTGCCTGGTCCACTTAAGGTCTCCCGCGACTGGATCTCCATCGCCTGTAGCCCTATCTGCCAACTGCCTCCTAGTCAGTAGTCTGGTAGTGCAGAGCCTCCAACCCCTGACTACCCTGTCACTTCATACTCCTCTCTCTTCCTCCTCAGAACTCAAACTCACTTGTTTCCTCCCAGAACACCTCAGGACCCCTAGGTGGGAGTCACCATCCGTTTGGCCCCGCCCACTGGTGTGTCCCTATTGTCATGGGGGGTGACTAGGCTTTGCTGGCTGATGTTATGTACCTGGGTATGGGTTTGTGTTGGTATGCCAAGGAGGATGGAGTCCTTAACCTGGAAGGTTTGTGCAGTCTCTGTGACAACCTGGTTTTGCCAGGGCGTCACACCACCCGAGAGGACACACATATAAACAACATTTTCCTTATATAAATAAACAAAATACAGTAACCATGATGCCTTCAGGGGGGTTGCAGGGGACCGGTCACCATCCTACACTATTTACTTTTTATGCCTCCCCTATTTCCTCATAGATTATAAGCTTGTGCTCTGGGTCCTCACTCATCTTGGTTTCTGTTGAATTGTGCTATTCTGTAATGTGTGGGCAGCCAGGTGATGTGTGGCAGTCATGGCTCCTGAGAGGCAGATGAAGCACAGTAGAGAATTAGGAAGGTACAGAGATTTGTAGAAGTTTAGCACCCATAATGGCAACCCTGGAAGGAGCAGTACTTCAGTATAGATGACATGATGTACAGGGAGTAGATTTCGGCTGAGTGTGGGCAATCACCACTCATAGCAGCAGAATGATGTAGAAGACAGACAATAGACTGTCAAGCAGACAGATGGTACAACCAAAATAATAATTAACATCAGCGTAGTTAAATAAATAGGTAAATCATCGTAGGTAACTAAAATAAAAATCAACAGAGATCCATGCCTGATTCATTTTGACTAATGTCAGATTTTACACTCTTGTGGCAGATAACCTGATTCACTTTGGTGTGACAAAGCTAGTGGCCATATTAACTTAACTTAATTGACATTACACTAAGGGATGGAAATGACAGTACTCCCATAGCAAATTGTACCAGTTCTTGCAACCGGTCGAATCTGACCCGGAAATCCATGGGATTGGAACTCAGGGTATCTGTCTGAGAAAGAACTTGTCTTAGGCTAGCGCCACACATCCGTGCCTCCGGCACGTGTTTGTCATTTTTTACACGTACCGGCGGCACGGAGACATGTACAGCAATGCCACCCTATGGTAGCAGGCACACACACGTAAAACCACACGGAACGTGTGTCCGTGTGCGTTTGTACGTGTGTGCGATTTTCAAAGCGCTGACATGTCAGTGTTTTCTCCGGCAGCACGGGTGTTACACGGCCCGCACCCGTACTACACGGGTGTAGTGTGGATGCGGTCCCGTGTGACACGCGCCGGAGAAAACACACATGTCAGTGAAAAAAAAACAAAACATTAACTCACCTTCTCCAGCCCTCCTGTCTCTGCCGCTGCTGCCTCTTGCTGCCGACCGCCGCTCATTATTCTCATTGAATATTCACTTCACTGCCTGGCAGCAGCAGCAGCGGGGAGACGGGAGGGCTGGAGACCGACGATCAGCACCACGGACAGCAGCGCGGACAGCAGGAAGGACCAGGTGAGTATAATAATTACCTGTTCTACGTGTGCTATCGCGGATAGCACACGTAGAATACACGTGTCACGCACGTACCAGAGACACGTACTTACCTGCACGCAACACGCAGGGAAAATACGTGTCTCTCGGCACGTGCGTGAAATTCACGTGAGTGTGGCAGAAGCCTCAGGCTGCTTTCACACATCAGTTCTTTCCATCAGGCACAATCCGGCAAAAACATGAAAAAACGGATCCGGCGTCTGTTGCCGCCGGATCCGTTTTTTCCCCCACAGACTTTCATTTGCGCCGGATTGTGCCGGATGGCCTTGCGTCATCCGGCAAAATTTACTTGTCCGGCGGCTGGATGAAACGTTGAAGGCTGCTTTCAAACATCCGGTTTTTGCAGTGCGACTCAATCTGGCTCAAAAACCTGTGCAACAAATGCGGCAAAAAAAACGGATCCGTTGCATAAGTTTTTCCATGCGGCCCGTCCGTTTTTTGACGGATGCGGCTTGATACTAAGCATGCACAGTGCAAAAAAACGCATCCTGGGGCCGGATGCGGTTTTTGCCGCAGGATGCCGCATGTGGCGTCCATAGGCTTGCATTGTAAATTTCGCCTGCATTGCGCCGGATCCGGCATGATGCGGTTTTTTTGCCGCACAAAAAATCGTGCCAGGCAGCGTTCCATCCGGCCGCCGTATGGGATAAATATACCGCACAATACGGCGCTAATGCAAGTCTATGCGGAAAACCCGCAACCGGCGGCAAAAAAAAAATGTGTTGTGATTTTTCTGCAAAGTGCCGTATTGTGCCGCTCAGCAAAAACCGGATGTGTGAAAGCAGCCAAAGTGAACGTTTTTGTATCCGGCAAAAAAAAATTTGATTGTGCCGGATCCGGCGCCGTACGGCGTGTTTTATCATGGAAGCCTATGGATGCCAGATCCGCCGTAATGCGGCAAAAAATGGATCCGGCCGCCAGATCCGTTTTTTTTAACTGAGCATGCTCAGTATCACACCGAATCTGTCAAAAAACTGAAGGAACTGATGGAAAAAACTGATGCAACTGATACGTTTTTTTCGCCGGATCTGTCGCATCAGTTTTTTCGCCGGATTGTGCCTGAGGCCAAAAAACTGATGTGCGAAAGCAGCCTTAGCCCTAAGGCTGGAAACACATCTATGCGAGTAAAATCGGTCCGAGTTGGCTGAAAAAAACTCGGCTGATTTCAGTTCACGTTAGGTCAGAGTGCAATGCAGCAGGCACACTTCTACCTGCCCTACTATCTCGACCTGTGCGTGCGCTATCAGCAGCATGTCTATTTCTTCATCCCTTACCACAGGGCTGGTGCATACTTAATTACGGAGGCAGCTAACAGCGTATTTATAGGTAATAGAATCTAATACATGTTGGCTGGAAAATGTCTTTCGGTCTTAGGTTGCAGCAGCAAGGACTGTAAGAAAAGAAACCTTACCTATATGCCAATATTGGAAAACTATCCCTTCTTCAGCACATAGCCCTATAATAATAAAGCTTATGCACAAAGTGCAAGAGCAGCCAAAAATTAGAACAAGGCACTCGGATAAACCTTGGAAGAAGCATTCTTCATTTCTGACTTTCAAATTGGCAAAGTATATGCAGTCAGTGGGAGGCCTAGTCAAAATGAGCAGGAGGAATGGCAATACGGTCAGCAACAGACGTAAGAGTATAGACTCTGATGCCATATTTTGTTGCATTTTAAAAACACTCTTAATTCTTGACTCTCAAACTAACCAAGGATATGCATTCTGCAAGGATAGTACTGGGAGTGGACCCACTGGACTGTGCACTGGACTCCCCTGCAACGCCTCCTCGAGCGAACCTCTATACAGGGACTGTCCTGTGTAACTGCAGAAGGCCTAGATGCACAGAAGCCTGAATCAGCAAAAGTCACTGGATAGAGTCTTATAGATACAGGATCTGATTGGAACCAGGTACAGGTTAATGGAATCAGGCAGAAATCCAGAACCAAAGGCTGGTGCAGGTCCCAGGGATTACGCAGAAGTCCCGAACCGAAGACTGATGCAGGTCACAGAGATTAGGCTGAAGTCCAGGAGTGGAGACTGGTGCAGGTTATCGGAATCAGGCTGAAGTCCAGAAGCGGAGACTGGTACAGGTTAACAGGATCAGGCTGAGGTCCAGGAGCGGAGACTGGTGCAGGTTACTGGGATCAGGCTGGAGTGTGTGCTCAGAACGGGACTCAGGATCTGCTAGCAGAGACAGAGTTACACCAAGCACAGGCATACAGGGACCTGAACAACTAATGTAACGCCCTGGACTATCCAGGTTGTCCCAGGTAGTCACACACAACACCACACCCCCCTTCCCAGTTAGGTAACATCAGTCAAACATAAAAAGCCTTGACACCATCCTCCAGGATTGATGTCCACACCAGGTGGTTGGCTCCACCCACCGAGGAGTTTACAGGACTGGAGGCGGGAACCCAAGTAGTGTAGTCGGTTCTAGCTCAGGCTCTGTCAAGTCAAGTTCAAGTTCACGGGCAGTCCTGTGTCCAGGCTGCCCAGAGACTACCAGGTGGCTGGGTCGTAGCTCAGTTGCCACTGGCAAGGAGGCAGACGGTAGTGGCCGCCTGTAGGAGACCAGGAAAACGACCGGTGGAACCGTAAGGGACCGGGCCGGAACCAAACCGGGGAGCCAACTGGATACCGGAGCACCAGGCAGGGTACTCAGACCCCGAACTAGGCTAGAAGCCACCACCATAGTCAAATTAACTGATTGCGGTCTGGACCTCAGGAGTTCATTCCCACCTAAGTCCTGATTGAAGGCAACAGTCCAACCATTCCGGATAAGTGCCACTGCCAAGGGCAAGAGATCCAAAGGGCCAGCGTCTGCGGGCAAACAGGCTCCTATGACAGATACACGTCAGGGAGCGGACTACCGGTGTCTAGGCACAGGAGTCAAGATTCACACACAGAGGTGCAGGAGAAAGGCAGGCACCACCAACCTAATCTGGGAAAAGCTGCAGCCGGCTGCGGGCCCCGTTCATCACTCCATTTGGTTTACCAGTGACTCCAGTGTCTTGTGTCAGAGTGAGTACACCAGTTCCATCAGGCACCGCGCCGCGCTGCACCGCAACACTATACCCTGCACCCGGGCCCCGGCCCGCCGGACCCCGGGACCAACATCCCCTACCCACAGAGGGGTCAACATCTAGCTGCGCTACTACACCGCTCCCGGGGGCCCCCACACCTTCACTGCAGCGGTGGTGTCTACAATCACCACAACCCGTGGGTGGCGTCACGAACTATCATTTCAAACCAAACACCCAAATCCCCGCGTGTAGCGCCAACTCCCTTGCAGAGCGACGTGACCCCCTGGGTACGTGAGAGGCTGAGCCACCACCCGCAGTACGAGCACGGATCCGAGCGGCTCGGCGGTTGCAGCCGAGCCCGCCGGGCAGTACACTAGTACAAGAGACAAAATGCAGGGACGCATTGAACAAGCACTGGCCATGGGGAAAAGGAAGTCTTAAATACCCAAGGTTACTTATTAGTGATATTCCGCACAGCTGTGCTGGCCCTTTACGTCTAGGTGAGTGCATGCACGCGCCCCCTAGTGTGCATGTGTGAGGACCGCAACCCGGAAGTCAGAGCCGAGACCACAGGAGGACAGGCAGGATGCTGGAGCGCAGGTGGCTGCAGTGAGTGAGCTTCGCAGAGCCGAGACTGACAGAGAAAAGGTATGGACGGGGTAGCAGGAGAGCCGGCTCAGCGGGAAGCGGGGACCCCAGGGGTTGGAGCGACGGGTGGTGGGTGGTGCGGTCAGACCGGGAGAGTGACACATTCAGTGCAAGGCCTAGCCAAAATGACCAAGAGGCATGGCAATACAGCCAGCAAGAGACATAGAAGATAGACTCAGATGCCATATTTTGTTAAATTTTGAACACATTCTTAATTCTTGACTCTAAAACTGGCAAAGGATATGCAGGCAAGGCGAGGCCAAGTCAAAATATATATAAGGCATTATATATAGACTTCTGGCCATTGTGGGATACTACTGTCGGTTTATCCCTAACCTTGACATGATTGCCGCACTCGTGACCGACCTCCTTAAGGGCACAAAATATGCTATAGCCAAGTGATCTTCAGAAGCTGAGACAGCTGTACAAGAACTGAAACTAGCCCTTTGTAAACAGCCTATCATGGTGGCACCAGACTTCAATAAGGAATTTGTGGTCCAGATCGACCTGACAGCAGTCAGGTTAGGTGTTATCCTGTCTCAAGCAGTGAACGGCTAGGAACACTTAAAAGGGTGGTTCATCCATATTTTTTAGTGTCTAGTTCGATATTATATTGAGAAATAATGTTTCTCTCAAATACCTTATGTTGGCAATAGTGCCTGTGAGAGGCACTATTGCAGACCACTGTTCCCAGCTCTGGTGACGTCACGTCAAGTTCCACACACATCACATCTCTGCAGCCGGCTGCAGTCTTCCTGACTGACTGAGCTGTGGGCGGTGTTTTACCACTTGTCACAGCACAGCGCATCTCCTGCTTGCAGCGTTCTGCTGTGAGGGAGGAGGGAGCAGGGAGTAGATGGGCTGTAACGAGCAGTGAAACACCTCTCACAGCTCAATGAGTCAGGAAGACTGCAGCCGGCCGCAGGGATGTGACGTGTGCGGACCTTGACGTGACGTCACCGGTGCGGAGAACAGCGGTCTGCAATGGCGCCTCTCACAGGCACTATTGCCACTATTGTCGCTTCTCTCTGTCAGCTCCAGGCAGCAACTGAAGTGAGTCGCGCTGTCAGCGGGGACGTCAATGAGGTAGTGTGTGCGGTGATGATGGGTGCGGTAGTGCCCGTGTGTGTGCAGTGATGATGAGTGGGGTAGTGCGTGCGTGTGTGCGGTGATGATGGGAGCGGTAGTGCCGGTGTGTGCGGTGATGATGGGTGCAGTAGTGTCGGTGTGTGTGCGGTGATGATGAGTGCGGTAGTGCCAGTATCTGGGCAGTAATGATGGGTGTGGTAGTGCCGGTATGTGTGCGGTGATGATGGGTGCGGTAGTGCCGGGGTATGTGCAGTGATGATGATGGGGCAGTAGTGTCGGTGTGTGCGGTGATGATGGGGTCTCGCCCTCTCTCTCTTGGCTTAACGCAATGAGTTATTTCACAGGAATCCATTGACTTTATATCACACTATTTACAACGCATCAGTCACATGCGTCACACAATGCATTGTGACGGATGCCGTTTAACGCAAGTGTGAAAGTAGCCTGACACTTTTCTCAAAAATCAGCAAAGTTCGGCTTTGTTTGGTAACTGTTCGTATTTACACTATTGCAGAAACCATCCACTTTCGGACCCATCACAGTCATGTCAAGTATTGGCATGGCTGTGATTGGCCAGGGAGATCACTATTAAAAAAAGGAAGCAAATTGGTTTAAGCACGACATACCAGTCTTTGTACAGCTGTAAAACTACTTCCATGTCCGCTCATTAACCCTCACACATATTCACTGCTTTCCCTGCCCACTGGCAGTACCGGCATCTGTGATTGGTTACAGTCAGAGAATGCCCCCATCCTGTGTGACAGTGTCTGTGATTGGTTGGAATCGCATGTGCTGTCTGGGTCCCCTAATGGAGTGTACAAATAAATAAACAACAAAACATTTTGCATAGGGTCTTCAATATGTTGATACCGAGCGCAGATAAGCAAACGGCTACAGGCTGCAGCACCCAACTGTGTACTTATCTTAGCTGTGTATAAAAATAAGATTCACCCTATGAGACTTTTTTTTTTTTTTAATTATTTAAATAAAGAATTAAAACAAGCGGCGTGCAGTCCCCCTCAATTTTGATATCCAGCCATGAGAAAGCTGACAGCTGGGGGCTGGTATTCTCAGGCTGTGGAGGCCCATGGTTTTTGAGCCCCCAGCCTAAAAATAATAGCCTGAAGCCGCCAAGAGTTGTTGCATCCAAGAGATGTGACAATCTCGGCACTTTACCTGGCTCATCCTGATTGCCCTGGTGCAGTGGCAATCAAGTTAATATAAGGGGATAATAACAGCTGCCACTAAGCCCTAAATTAGTAATGGAAGGTGTCTATGAGACCTCTCCCATTACTAATACTGTAAGTGAAAAGAAATAAACACTAACATGAAAACAAAATACAAAAAAAGCCACTTTCTTTCTCCAATTTATTAACCCCAAACAACCAGTTCCAACATAATCCACAAGAGGTCCCACGACGATCTCGGCTCTGCTACATACTGGACATGACCGCACATTGTGGTTTCAGGCACAGACTGGCTGAGCCGCAGCTGCGCTCACAGCTGGAGTTTCCCACGGTACCCCACCTGTGACCACAGGTAAACTGACCTCAGGTGAACTTATTGAACTCAGTGACCTCACCTCAGGTGAATTAATTCAGTTCAATGAGACCTGCATCTCCTGGCAGAAAGCCACATTTTTTTTGCCAGGAGATGCAGATTTGGTGTTGAGATTTATACACTAAATTACTGCATCAAACATGCATCTTCTGGCAAAAAAACACACCTAAACATGATGTGCTTTTGATGTGATATTGATGCGTTTTTTTGCCAGGAGATGCAGATTTGGTGCTGGAATTGTTGTGTATAAATTTCAGCACCAGATCTGCATCTCGTTGCAAAAAAAACAAAAAAAAACGGTTTTGATGCTATTTTGGTGCGGTTCTCTGACAGGAGATGCAAATTTGGTGCAGAAATCTGCTGCAGACATTTCAGCAGTCACAAGTGGGGTTCAGTCGGAACCTCCAGCTGTAATTGCACAGAAACTCAGTAACGGGAATGTTCACAGCTTTGGCTCAGTCAGTCTCTGCCTGCAGCCACAGTGGGCGATCACGTTTTGTGTCCACATGCTGCGACTGCAGGATGTAGCAGAGTCGAGATCGCCGTGGTACCTTCTGTGGAGGGTGTTTTTTGTATTTAATTTCAAATAAAGGATTTTTTTGATATTTGTTATTATTTCTTTTCACCTCCAGACTAGTAATGGGGGGGTGTCTCATAGACTCTACCATTTACTAATCTAGGGCTTAATGGCAGCTGTGAGCTGTCATTAACCCCTTATTTTATCCTAATTACCAAAACACCAGGGCAATCGGGATGAGCCAGTTAAAGTTCTGGATGGCTGCGGTCTGCTATTTTTAGGCTGTGGGGATCCAATGACAATTGGCCTCGCCAGCCTGAGAATACCAGCCCCCAGCTGTCCACTTTATCTTGGCTGGATATCAAAATTGGGGGGGGGAACCGCACTCCGTTTTTTAAAATTATTTATTTAAATAGTTTAAAAAAAGCCACATGAGGTCCCTTGTGTTTTGATACACAGCCATTAGGTGCGACACTCAGATCCGTCAATTACGATGCTTTATCTTATCCATCCCAATTGCATGGGGGCAATGGAAGTCGTGATATATAGGGGTTAATGACAGCTGTGATTAGTCAAAAAATTACAGGTTCAATCAAGTCTGAGGTTAGTAAAGGGAAGGGTCTATGAGACCCCCCCATTACTAACCTTGCAAGTAAAAATTAATAAACACAAACACACAAAAATCCTTTATTTTAATTATTCTTTTAAAAAACACCCTTTATCACTAATATATTAACCCCCAAAACACCCCACAGGTCTGAGGTAATCCACAGGAGGTCCCATGACAATTCCGGCTTTGCAGCACCTGAGGACGCAGTGTGCGGTCACATTAGGAAACATGAAGTCAATAAGTTCACCTGACATCACAGCTGGTGTTTCTCACAGCATGCACAGCTGTAACTTCAGGTGCACTGACCTGAGGTGAACTCATTAAATTTAGTGACCTCCCTCAGGTTAAAGTCATTGAACTCAATGCTGGATTACTGAATTAGGTGATTTGCGCACATTTAGTATTTGGTTTCAGACATGTTTGCACCAAATCTGCATCTGATGGTGAAAAAAATACACCAAAACCGCATCAATAACACATGTGGTTTTTGTGGCTTTATTAGCCAGAAAAGGCAGATTTAATGCAGAAATGTCTACAACCAAATGCTCAACATGTGCACATAGCCTATTCTGGCAATCCGGCAGTCAGATCATCAGAGATCACACTTGGGACTCTCCGCTGCCCTCAGTGAAAGCTGAACCCACTGCTCTCAATGAAAATGGAACCAACTGCTGGGCTGTTGTGTCGCCGTGTCCCACAATCTGGCAGTCCGGTAATCTGGCAGTCAGGTCACGGGAGTTCACACACTGCCCTCAGTGAAATGAAACCTGCTACTCTCTGTGAAACTGGAACCCACTGCTGGATTATCGTACTGTTGGATTGCAATCCAGCTGCGGGTTCAATTTTCCCTAAGGGCAGCGGGGAGTCCTGAGTGTGAACTTCGGTGACCGGATTACTGGATTGCCGTACTGCTGTGCTACCATGTCCCACAATCCGGCAGTTAATCAATCTGGCAGCAGGTTCACCGGGTATAAAACTTGGTACCAAAGGAACCCGGATGTGACCTCTGGTGATCTGACTGGTGTCATCTCTTCTCTCAGTCGGGTCCCCCGCTGCCCTGAGTGTGTCCCATTAGCTGCAGTGAGTGGTCGCGTTTTCCATCAATGCAGTTTCTGGATGTAGCAGAGATGGCATCATCGTGGGACCTTGTGTGGATTATATTGGACCTGCAGGGGTGTTTTGGGGCTTAATAAATTGGTGAAAGAGGGTATTTGTTTTTTTTTTTATTTAACAAAGGATTTTTGTGTGTTTGTGTTTATTTTGTTTTACTTACAGGGTTAGTAATAGACTCATTCCCATTATTAATCTCAGACTTGATAACAGATGTGATTTTTTAACAAATCGCAGCTATCATTAACCCTTTATATTACCCCAATTGCCACTGCTCCAGGGAAATCGTGATGACCTGGTCAAAGTGCCGGTATTGTCACATCTGATGGATGCAGCAATTCCGGGGAGGCTGTAGGCTGTTATTTTTAGGTTCGTGAGGACCCAATCATAGAACCTACCATTACTAATCTAGGGCTTAATGGCATTTGTGAGCTGTCATTAACCCCTTATGTTACCACAATTGCCAAAGCACCAGGGCAATCGGGATGAGCCAGTTAAAGTTCTAGGATTGTTACATCTAATGGATGCAACAATTCTGGAAGGTTGTGGGCTGCTATTTTTAGGCTGGGGGCCCATTAACCATGGGCCTCCTCAGCCTGAGAATACCAGCCCCCAGCTGTTTGCTTTATCTTGGCTGGATTTGAAAAGTGGGGGGGGACCACATAATGTTTTTTAAACTTATCTATTTAAATAATTAAAAAAAAGCTGCATGGGGTCCCTTGTATTTTGAAATTCAGTTAAAATAAAGCATATCGCTGGGCGCTGCAACCTGTAACCTTTGGCTTTATCTGTGCTAGTTATCAATATACAGGGGACCCTACATCATTTTTCCAATTACAAAGGTCTAGAAAAAAATATTTTTTGTAATCATCGCAGGTGACTTTGTAGTTTTCTGAATCACCTTTTTGTCCTGACTTCAAAAATGTATATAGTTTTTGCACGTATAGTTTCCATGAAGCAGCATCATTATTATAATTATTATAAGGTATAGGAAATATAGTAGAGACATTAAGAAAACAGTAATCTACATATCAGAAAAAATGCTTCCCCTTACAAAACAGTTTTTATTGAACCAAAATAATTTCACATGCAAAATAAAAACCAAAATATGAGCAGAAATTAAAAGTGCTTGACATTAGACTGTCGTTGATACGATTTTTCAGGGTAGTCCCTATATACAGTCAGGGCCAGAAATATTTGGACAGTGACACAAGGTTTGTTATTTTAGCTGTTTACAAAAACATGTTCAGAAATACAATTATATATATAATATGGGCTGAAAGTGCACACTCCCAGCCGCAATATGAAAGTTTTCACATCCAAATCGGAGAAAGGGTTTAGGAATCATAGCTCTGTAATGCATAGCCTTCTCTTTTTCAAGGAACCAAAAGTAATTGGACAAGGAACTCTAAGGGCTGCAATTAATTCTGAAGGCGTCTCTCTCGTTAACCTGTAATCAATGAAGTAGTTAAAAGGTCTGGGGTTGATTACAGGTGTGTGGTTTTGCATTTGGAAGCTGTTGCTGTGACCAGACAACATGCGGTCTAAGGAACTCTCAATTGAGGTGAAGCAGAACATCCTGAGGCTGAAAAAAAAGAAAAAATCCATCAGAGAGATAGCAGACATGCTTGGAGTAGCAAAATTAACAGTCCGGTACATTCTGAGAAAAAAGGAATTGACTGGTGAGCTTGGGAACTCAAAAAGGCCTGGGCGTCCACGGATGACAACAGTGGTGGATGATCGCCGCATACTTTCTTTGGTGAAGAAGAACCCGTTCACAACATCAACTGAAGTCCAGAACACTCTCAGTGAAGTAGGTGTATCTGTCTCTAAGTCAACAGTAAAGAGAAGACTCCATGAAAGTAAATACAAAGGGTTCACATCTAGATGCAAACCATTCATCAATTCCAAAAATAGACAGGCCAGAGTTAAATTTGCTGAAAAACACCTCATGAAGCCAGCTCAGTTCTGGAAAAGTATTCTATGGACAGATGAGACAAAGATCAACCTGTACCAGAATGATGGGAAGAAAAAAGTTTGGAGAAGAAAGGGAACGGCACATGATCCAAGGCACACCAAATCCTCTGTAAAACATGGTGGAGGCAACGTGATGGCATGGGCATGCATGGCTTTCAATGGCACTGGGTCACTTGTGTTTATTGATGACATAACAGCAGACAAGAGTAGCCGGATGAATTCTGAAGTGTACCGGGATATACTTTCAGCCCAGATTCAGCCAAATGCCGCAAAGTTGATCGGACGGCGCTTCATAGTACAGATGGACAATGACCCCAAGCATACAGCCAAAGCTACCCAGGAGTTCATGAGTGCAAAAAAGTGGAACATTCTGCAATGGCCAAGTCAATCACCAGATCTTAACCCAATTGAGCATGCATTTCACTTGCTCAAATCCAGAGTTAAGACGGAAAGACCCACAAACAAGCAAGACCTAAAGGCTGCGGCTGTAAAGGCCTGGCAAAGCATTAAGAAGGAGGAAACCCAGCGTTTGGTGATGTCCATGGGTTCCAGAATTAATGCAGTGATTGCCTCCAAAGGATTCGCAACAAAATATTGAAAATAAAAATATTTTGTTTGGGTTTGGTTTATTTGTCCAATTACTTTTGACCTCCTAAAATGTGGAGTGTTTATAAAGAAATGTGTACAATTCCTACAATTTCTATCAGATATTTTTGTTCAAACCTTCAAATTAAACGTTACAATCTGCACTTGAATTCTGTTGTAGAGGTTTCATTTCAAATCCAATGTGGTGGCATGCAGAGCCCAACTCGCGAAAATTGTGTCACTGTCCAAATATTTTCTGGACCTAACTGTAACATCCAACAGTAATCTGCCATCATTGAGTCATTCCAAAAACCCTGGTAGCTGTGTTCCATTAATTTCATGTCCTGGTGAAACCACTCGCCTTGTTCATCGCTTACATCCCCAAGATTCTGAGGGAAGAAATCTAAATGTGAATGCAGAAAGTGCATTTTAGAGACATTCAACATCCAAGACACTGGTTTGCATTTAGCAGTTCCTCATCACCTTCAACATATTCTGGAGATTTATTTTTCCCAAGAAGTTTTCACAGATCCATTTTAAGCTTTTCCAAGATCTCAATTCCTTATCATTTAGGGTTCTTTCAAACACATCATCTCTCATATGCTCTCTGATCTGAGGACCAACAAATACCCCTTCCTTCAGTTTTGCTGATGAAATGCTGGAGAATATTTCTGTGAAATGTACTTGAACCCTTGTGAATTTGTCTTTGCCATGGCTTTCACAAAGTTTTTAATGAATCCAAACTGTATATGTAGTGGAGGAAGAAAGATTTTTGTTGGAGCAATTAAAGAATTATACTTACCATTGTCTCTACCTGGAGCATAAATGTTTCTCTGTCCCCAATCATGATGAACATAATGCTCTACTAAGAAGCAACAATATTTTGTGAAACCTCCTTGCATTCCTATTACCAGACCAATCACTTTCAAATCTCCACAGATATTCCATTGATGATATTGTATAGCATTAAAAAACAACTAACAGATTTTCATAACTTTCCTTTAGATGACATGAGTAAGCAATAGGTATTGATGGTTTCATATTTCCATTGCGAAGCAACACTGCTTTAAAACTTCTTTGCGATGAGTCAATAAACAATCGCCAATCTGCAACAAAATACTCTTGATTCAGTTCTTTAAAGAGGTTATTCGCATTGGTTCAGTACACCATTGGTTCATCAACTGTGAAAAATTGTGTTAAAGTGTTACTTCTGTTTCGGTAATAACACACTTTGACATCATCAGATTCCTCTGTTTCAACCTAGATGCAAGAAGTTCAGCTTTATCTTTTGAGAATGAAAGGTCTCTGTTGAGATCATTTAATTCATGTTGTGTAAAGCGTTCTGGCTGCTTTACTGTCAGGTAGATCAGGTACATACTCATCTTGACTTGAGGTCTCCATGTCTTCACCAGTAGCTTCAGCTCTATAGTCTTCATATTCTACTTCATTTTCATTCATTCCAGACAATAGTGATACAGGAACTGGCAAGGTACCATCATGTGGAACTGGCCTAATTGTAGATTCAAGTTCAGGATAATTAATCTTATGTTTGTTCTTTTTAGAAAAGCCCTTCAGTTTCACATTAGAAAAGTAGCAGTTATCACTATGATTTTTGGGTTATCTTCAAATCATTGGAACAGCAAATGGAATAGCCACTTTCCTCATATCCAACCAGTCACGAAGACCGTTTAAACAACTTGAGCATATCACATGAGGGGCCCAGCATACATTGAAAATGCAGGATTGATTTAATAACAAAAATACTTCTTTCTCAGAAACCTTATGTGATAGAGCAAAACTAAGCATATTCTAAGCATATTTTTGGAATCAGCACATCAAACTCCATAAAACCGACATATTGCCTTTGCTGACTGATGATTTTTTTGTGTTGACCAGTGTTATTTATTTATTTATTTATTTTTTTCACTTTACCAATCACAGAAGCCGGCAGAAAGAGTGAGTGGGGTAAGCAGGGCTTTAACCAATCACAGACACCGACACAGAGGGCAGTCAGGGGAAGCTGTGCATATTCATAAGGGTTAATGAGTGGATCAGGGAAACTCAGAAAGTAAATTCTCATGTATTAAAGGGAACCTGTCACCAGATTTTTCCCTATTAAACAAAAAGAATAACCTTTTGCAGGTCCGGGGCTACATTCTATGAAGTTGCACCTTGGCCCTGACTCACCTTCCAGACCCCAAAAATAACTTTATAAAACTTGGTAATTAGGTATGCTAATTACCTGAGTTGGCCAGATGGGCGGGCTCATTTTCTGCTCCTTTCCCCTCTACTGTTGCTGATCGCCGTCCTCCTTTCTTGATTGACGGGATGACGCCCTCCGTCATCCTCCTCATCGCATTTTCAAAAACTGACTCAGAAGTGCAGGGTTGTTCTGCGAGGTCCGCACTTTTTCAATGTGTAAACTGTGAGCAGTAGTCTTTAACTCTATGGTTTTCCTGAACCAGCATGCGGATCTTATATTCAGCATGACTTTGTCAGGGTCATCATAGATGAGGGCAAGAGCCGAGAAAAATGCCTATACAGAGAAAAATGCTGGAGAGTCCTCAGTCAAAAAAAAAATGCTCAAGCCTGAGTATCTCCATGCAGCAAGGACAAGACAAAACCCATATGTTGACTCTCACCCAAGAAAAAATAGGATGGAGGCAAAAGTACAAAAAGAAATATGAAACAACTCGGCACTAGTCAAGAAATCGGGTGAACAAACTCATTGTGTAGCCTGACTCCATGGATGATTAATTTGTGATGCTCAGCTTAAAAGACCCAATGAGGGTAAAATGCAAACAGTTAAGGCCGCTTTACACGCAACGACGTCACTAACGAGATATCGCTGTGGTCACGGAATTCGTGACGCACATCCGGCCTTGTTAGCGACGTCGTTGCATGGGACACTTAAGATCGATCGCTAACGATCCCAAATACTCCCAAAATCGTTGATTGTTGATACGTTGTTCATTTTCCAAATATCGTTGCTCGTTCTGGACGTAGGTTGATTGTCGTTCCTGAGGCAGCACACATCGCTACGTGTGACACCCCGGGAATGACGAACAACAGCGTTCCTGCGTCCTCGGGGACGTTCATGCGGCTGCTCTCCGCCCCTCCGCTTCTATTGGTGGCCTGCTGTGTGACGTCGCTGTGACGCCGCGCGAACCACCCCCTTAAAAAAGAGGTTGTTCGCCGGCCACAGCGACGTCGTTAGGAAGGTAAGTTTGTGTGAAGCGTACTAGCGATATTGTGTACCATGGGCAGCAATTTGCCTGTGACGCACGCACGACGGGGGTGGGTGCGATCGCTAGCGACATAGCTAGCGATGTCGTAGCGTGTAAAGCGGCCTTTAATAAGGCAGCAGAGAAAGTGTCACTTACCGAAATGGTAAAACTTATTATTTTATTTCATCTAAGTTAACTCTTCATAACACTGAGGGTAGCTGTGGAGACTGGTATAACAGATGCAAATGACAGATAATGGCCGTTTCACGCTTGACTGGGCTTCCATGGGTCTGTATAGGGCTTACGTAGGAACGTTGGAACGCCACTTTATTAACCCCTGCTGCACTAATGACATCATCCAGAATGTAAAACACATGGTGAGAAATTGTGCACATAATATAATAATAATAATATGTATTGATTCCACAGCGCTTTACATACAATGGCATAAAACTGTAATCAAAAGACATACAATGTACAACCAAGTACATACACTGAGAAGATAGAGAGATTGTTCTTATCATTTAAACCTAATGGTTCGTGCACATTAATTATTATAATCAAAAATACTTCCCTCTGTAATAGCAATTTGTGTCGATCTTCCCTGCTTGGGAGAGTAAAAGCCGTTTTACACGCTGCGATCTCGCTAGCGAGATCGCTAGCGTGCGTACCCGCCCCCATCTTTTGTGCGTCACGGGCAAATCGCTGCCCGTGGCGCACAAAATCGCGCGGACCCATCACACTACTTACCTGCCTAGCAACGTCGCTGTGACCGGCGAACCGCCTCCTTTCTAAGGGGGCGGTTCGTTCGGCGACATCACTAAGCGGCCACCCAATCAAAGTGGAGGGGCGGAGATGAGGGGACGAACATCCCAACCACCTCCTTCCTTCCTCATTGCCAGTGGTCGCAGGTAAGGAGATGTTCCTTGTTCCTGCGGTGTCACACATAGCGAACAACATTGTACCTGCAGCAGCAACGATAATTGGGAATAGGGGGGCATGTCACCAATTAGCGATTTTGCACGTTTTTGCAACAATTCAAAATCGCTCATAGGTGTCACACGCAATGACATTGCTAACGCGGCCGGATGTGCGTCACAAATTCCGTGACCCCATCGACATCGCTTTAGCGATGTCGTAGCGTGTAAAGCAGCCTTAACTTCTTCCAGTCCTGCAAATTAAAAAACACCTGCATTACCTGCATACATTATCGTATATGTTTGATTAAATTTGGGGAACCTTTGCCTATCTCAATGGAACGTGCATGTTCCTTGAATCTGACATATATGTGTCTTGTGGTTTTTCCAATATAATAAAAACCGCAAGGACAAAAAATAGTTTAAATTACAAACTTAATCTTAGGCCGGTTTCACACATCACTGAAAAACACAGATGTTTTTCACTGACGTGTAAAAATTGCATATGTCCCTCCATGTGCCACGATTCACAGCACACGTGGGTTATCCATGTGCTATCTGTGATCCATGATCTGTCATCCGTGATAGCACATGGTCGTACACTCACCTATCCCCGCTCCTGCTGTCCGTGATGCTGAAGTCTTTGGCTCTGCTGTGTGTCCAGCCGCCTCTGACCCCGCTGGGGCTACTTCAGGGTCAGCTGTGCGGTACATAACTGCATATGTATGAGAATAATGAGCAGCAGAGTGCAGTGGCTGAACACAGCGTCGCTGGAGAAGGTAAGTATAAAAAGCTTGACCACTGAGGAAGGATTCTCCAGTCGTGATGGTTTACGATACCCCAAACTTAAACCTTAATAAATAAAACACTGACTGCATGCAACTTGGTTGAAAAATTGACCATAGCAGCCTTTATTACCTATTATTAACACTCTAACACATGGGTCCCCAATTCCAGTCCTCAAGGGCCGCCAACAGTGCATGTTTTCAGGATTTCCTTAGTAATGCACATGTGATAATTTAATCACCTGCACAGTTGATGATTCCAACACCCATGCAATGCTAAGGAAATCCTGTAAACATGCACTGTTGGCGGCCCTCGAGGACTGGAGTTGGGGAACCCTGCTCTAACACAAGGGGGCTTCGTCCAACGGGCGACCCCAAACAAATAATAATAGGTAACACATAAATAACAAAACAGTATATGTAACCCTATGTAGGCCCAGTCCAGAAACCACTTCGTACACCAATATCCCTGGCCGCAACACTCCGACCCAGAGATGAGGTATTAATCACCCCACGGATTAATACCCCCCAAACTTTGCAGAACCCCGTGCCTGCAATTCCCAGAACCCAGAGACACCATACCAAGACGGTGTCTCTCGGTCCAGCTACCAATCCCTTAAAACCGCCTCTGGACCAGACCTATCCACGCCACAAAACAGGACACGTGATACCTTACGTGGCCTGGACCTGCCACACACCCAAGGCTTGCTTCACATCGTCACGCAAACCCAACGCCCATAAATCAGAACCAATATCATTAAGGTGTACACCATCACCCCTCCGAAACTGCCACTTCGGCGACTCCAGCTCCATATGCCTCACCACAATCCCGCCGTGAAACGCATGAAACGCGCAACCACCCTGCTCACCTGTGCCCGGGCGCGATTAAACTTCTCAACCAACTGAGCCCCCCTCCACACTAACCTGGCCACAATATCTAACCATAATACGATCAAACCCGGATACCTTTCCCATAAACGCAAGAGGTCTATCTTAATGTCCCTGATCAGGTAGCGCGATGCCCGCGAACCCAGGTCATTCCCTCCCGCGTGTAACACTAACACGTTCAGGAGTCTGTCCATCCTGCAATAGTACTCGAACTCCGGCATGACCCTGGTCCATTCCATGCCACGCACACCGATCCATTTGACTGACGCCAGCGATTTGTCCACTCCCAACTGCCGACCATTCGGGCGAGCGTCGGCCCGATGGGCCCCCCAAAAAACGAAAGAGTACCCCAGAATCCAGATCCGACACACTCCTACAATAAAAGAAACAACTTTAATAAAACAATACGATACCAATCCAAATTGCACCAAGGAATAATAACCCAATGGCAAAACAAAAAGAAACTCCAACCTGAGCCCTCAATGAGATAACAACTGTGGGCGCACATAACCACGAAAACGAGAGGACTCCCACCGACCAATCCGTTTCACCATTTCATCCCCAAGGCCCCGACGAGAAGTTTCCGTGGCTGCCCCGTTCTGAAGGAATGGGACCCATAATCCTCCGGGCGCTCCCCCGCCCAGCGCAAACAACTCCTCAGCACTGCTACAAACTGCTAACGAGACAACCAAGCACCATCCTCATGACGTAACAGCGGGCCCGGAAAACCACCTCGCATACCGCAAAACTTACTCACGACCTGCACCGGGCACAACTCATCCCCTTGTACCGCATACAACACGACCAGCCTGCCTCGACCCATCCGGTCCATTTTGGACCGCCGAAGCCGACACTTCACTCTCTGTCCCACTACAGCCACATCCTCAGACAGCAAACCGCCCCCTCTAACCCTAGACGGGCTCACCAACTCCCCAATCCGAAAAGCCCCAAAAAAGGCCGACACAAAAGCAGTCTCAAAAAGCACCCTCTCATAAACTGAAACACAAATCCCCCGCAAACCATTCACTAAATGCCGTAACAATTCAAGCGAAATGGGCCGCCTAGTGTCCCGCTCCTTAACTCCTTTACGAAACCCCTTCAAGGCCTGCCGCACACGGAAATCTCGCAAAAGGTCTCACTCACCCCTGACCTTCAACCAAAAGGCCACGGCCGCCACCCTAAAGGCCCTGTCAAACACAGAGATAAATCTGCAGCAGATCTGTGGTTGTAGTGAAATTGTGGACAATCAGTGCCATGTTTGTGGCTGTGTACAAATGGAACAATATGTCCATGATTTCACTGCAACCACAGATCTGCCAAAGGTTTATCTCTGTGTGTGACGGGGACTTAAGAGCCACTGCCAATGCTGACCTACCGGCCCTGAAATCATCACTCACAAATGCCAGTAGCGCCAACAGATAACCCCCCGCCTATTACCAAACATCGCTCCCAACATTTAAAAACAGAAGAACGATCCAAAGTACTATAGCAGGGCATATCATATTGTAAAACAAATAGGTAAATAACCCACCACAGGCATAATTCAACCTTCTGGCGAACACACGCCCCATCGGCATAATTCTGCACGCAAAATTCAGCTTCCCGAGCAAAGACTGTACCACCTTAAGCCGCACTTTTTTCGCGGCCAGCATCACTGCTACCGCGCTCTGCAAATTCACAATTTTTTCCTCAGGCAACCTGCATTCCATAGCCAAAGAGTCAATTTCTATCCCTAGGAACCACATGACCGGTGCCGGCCCCTCTGTTTTTTCTCGTGCCAAAGGCATCCCGAAACGCTCCGCCACTCTCTGCAAGGCAAACAACAAACCAGCACAAACCATGGAACCTGCCGGACCAACACAAAGAAAATCATCTGAATAATGGATAATGGAGGACAAGCCGGACACGTCTCGCACCACCCACTCAACAAAGGAACAAAACGCCTCAAAATTCGAACAAGAAATTGAACAACCCATAGGCAAACAACGATCAACATAAAACTTCCCACTCCACCAGCAACCCAGAAGGTGCTGACTATCCGGGTGCAACGGCAACAAACGAAATGCCGATTCAATATCCGCCTTTGCCATCAATGCACCATGCTCGCCGCCCTTACCAAATCTAGCGCTTTGTCAAACGAGACGTAATACACCGCCGACAATTCTGGCGCAATACCATCATTCACAGATGACCCCTCCGGAAATGATAGATGATGAATGAGCCGAAATTTGTTCGGCTCCTTCTTTGGCACCACCCCCAGCAGAGACACCACCAGATTACAGCATAGCGGGCTCTCAAACGGGCCCCCCATCCTGCCCAGCTCAACTTCTTTACCCAATTTCTCACTCACAATCAGAGGGTGTTCCCTTGCCAACCGTAAATTACGACATACCGGAGGCAACGCCTCAACCACCGACGGAATACAAAAATCATACAAAAAACAGACCGCAAAAGGGACGCCGCTGCCCCATCCGGATACCTATTTAAAAACAGCGCCATCGCCTCTATTTTCACCGGCGTCCTCCCTTTTACCAGACCCGTCCCCGGCCTTACCTCTCCCCTTCTTAAAACATTTGGACAAACTATGTCCCCCCCTGCAGCCGGAGCACTCATGCTTGAAACGACAGGCTGCACCAAATTTGCACTGGCCTTAGTTAAATTGCCAGAAAAATACCTTTTTCTGGGTACCCGAGGGCCCGGCTCCCGCTCCCCAGGCGCCGCCACGAAAGGGCTGGCTCGGGGCCACCATTAAACGCATCCATAAGGAAATGTCCTTATGATCCCACCGCATGCCTGGCCGCAACGCCTTCCTCTGCCTAGACTGCTCATCGTATCGCAACAATGCCAAGCCACCATACGTTCGATACGCCTCCCCGATTGCGTCCATATATCCGAACAAAGCCGAGCAGTGCTCCGGCTCCTTTTCCCCGATCACACTTTCCAAAATCGCCAAGCCTGCAGCCAATTGGAAAAGGAACGAGGAATGAGCCTATAACGGCGTTTTTCTTCTTCCTCCTTTTCCTTCTTGGAATCACTCGGTTTCACCTTGTCTAAGTTAAATTTTTCCAGGGGCAGTAAGGAAAATATTTCCACATACTCCCCTTTCTAAATCTTCTCCCTCACCTCTTTTTTAAGGTGAGCCCCTAGCAGGCCCTCAAAGCACACGTACACCTCGCTCTTACCCCTGCAGCCGATGCATCCCCTCCACCACGGCCACCCTCCTGGGCCGCCGCGTGGGCACTAGCATCCGAAATCCACTGCTTCCTGTGCGGCGACACCCCACGAGACCGTCCTGTCCCATGAGCTGCTGCTGCCAACTGTGTCCTCTTCCGGGACGAGCCTCCCCCGGGCTCAGGGGGCTCCCCGCCACCGCTTCCTGCCCTCCGGGGCCTACGATTAGACCCTCTTGCCGGGTCCTCCCCTGTCTGAGGGAGACCACTGCTGCTGGGCGCTGTGCGGAGGACTTGAGAGACCTGGCAGTAACCACAGGGCTCCTGCCATCACTCCTGCTCCCTGCAGCCTCGCAGGTATCCGGGTGTTGCCTGCCCACACTGGCCCCCTCGCTGGTTGCCTGCGCCCGGCCTCCCTGCTGCCCATGGGAGGTACTGCTGGCCTCCATTTGCCGCTGCGCATGCTCCCGGGTGGAAGCCGCCACAGAGGCGCGTCCCCCCGCCCGAGGCCCATCACCGGGAGCAGGCCCCAGGCTGGACATGTTCCCTCTCCTCGCGCTGCTTGCCTCAGGTCCCCGCCGGGCACGCTCTGGATCCTGAGCTGCCGCTGGCCTGTGAAATCAAGTCTGAGGCCCGAGACCGGAAGTAGGCCCCGGGCCAGACCCGCCTCCTCCTAGGCCGCCGCTGGCCTTCATCAGTCATCGGGCTCACTCCCGGCCGGGAGATGCCGCTGGGCTCTGCACTCCAGCCCGAGGCCCAACACCGGATGAAGGCCCCGGGCTGGCCATGCCCCTTTCTCGGCCGCCGCGAGATTCCTCCCAGCGGCCAGGGCAGACGCTGGATGCTGCCGCTGCCCGCCCCGCCGCGGAGGGTCTCAAGAGGGGCTCTCACTGCGCCTCCTTGACCCCCCTGCGCCCAGAGAGTACCTGGACAGGGGCCTGTAACGCCGCCCGTGGCTAGAGGGGGAGCAAGGGGAAGGTGCCGACGGGAAAACCCTGGCAGCCCTGATGTGGGACTGCACTGCCTGGGCCTCGTGTACCGCCATCGCCGCTCGTATCATCCGGTCCAGCTCCTGCAGGTCCGCCATGTCCACGCTGCTGTTGTCCTGGTCCTGGTAATCCGTCACTGTCCAGAGTCACAAAGGGAGGTAAGACCCCTCCCCAGTTCCTTATATACTCTCCCCCCCTACAGGGACCCATTTCTCAACCAATCCCATATAGCGTCCCATAATGCACCCTATTCCCTTTTATTAACCCCATCACTCCCTCCCTTCCCTCTGGTCATGTCGCCCCTCTCCCCTATGGTGTCCATGGCTTTCTTTTTGTATTCAATGTCTGTGTTCTTCCGGTACATGTTTTACAGATCACATCCTAGTGTGGTCCGTGGGACATCAGTGATGCCAGAAAAAAACAGACATGTCTCTGTGCATAGCACACAGACACGCATGTATGCCGCACGGAGAGATGGTCGGTGAAAAACAACTGCTGTGTGAGCAAACCCATTGATTATAATGGGTCTGCGTATGTCCGTCATTCTGGTACATATAAAAACTAGCACATAGGTACCAGAATCACTGACATGTGAAAGAGGCCTTACAAGTACCAAAATATTTTACTCAGTGATTGATATGCCCGATTCTGATAGGACTTTCGATCTTAACTACACTAGGAACAATGACCACACCTAAAATTACCTGAAGGAATGGACTTTTCCAAGCAGATTTTGTTGTATTCTAACCTATTCTTTACTAAAATGTCTCTTAGTACATACAGATGTTGAAAAAATATAAGTGGACCTTGCGACATCACCTCTTGGAGAACCGGGACAGTCCCTAACAGATACCAACTATTTTTAATAGCTGATTTCATCTTTTTATCCATTATGATTGATTTAAAATTATAAATACATATTTTCTTTTTTTTGTTTGACTTTTTCCTTATTCTTATGAATTTTTTTTAAATATGTCACTCTAACTAATGTTTCTGATGCAGTTTAGGGCATCATCTAGCAATCATTTAGGAGTGCTGGATGATGCCTTGGAGGCAAAAGTACAATTTGAAATGAATGAGTCTGTCAGGGGCTTCACCTGAATCACGTATCTTAGAGATGTAGGTGGAAACCCTAATGTAGGCGCTCAGTTTAGAGCACAGGATCAATGGGAACTGCTCCAAAATGTTCTGTACCCAAATTGCCACCAAATAGCATTTAACTCAATCCACAAAAATAGTCTCCACTCAGGGCCATCATCTCTTAAGAAAAATATAGGGGTCTTTTATGTTACTGGCAACACAAAGGCTCTAGAAAAGCGTTATGGCTCCCTCCTCAAAAAAAAATTCAGCAAAATCAGTACTCCCAAATCCAAATCCCGCCTCCCTTCTCATCACCACAATGTGCCTAAACCACAATTAACGTCCACATGTTTGGCATTGTTGTAGTGAGGAGAGCCCTCTTAATTTACAGGGTGTGTGTCTCTTGAAGCACAAGCTTGGCACAGTGTATGGGCACTACAATGTACTGAGCATTACAAGGGCTCATTTGCAAAATTTAATTCTGCAAAATTCACTGCATTTAACTTCATAGGTGTTTTCCAGAGAATACAGACATAGATGAACTGCCAGAGAGAAAAAATTTCCAAAATTTGGTCACTTGAGGGAGTTTCTGTTGTTCTGGCACTTAGGAGCTCTGGAAATGGAGTCTGCAAACTCTTCTAGGAAAATCTATGCTTCAAAAGTCAAATGGCACTTCTTCCCTCCCAAACCTTGCGGTGTGGTCAAACAGTACTGTACAGTCACATGTAGGGCATTGCCCCATCCAGGAGAAATTATATAATATATTGTTACCGCTTCCCTTTGTGAAAATTGGAAATCTGAGGTTAAACAACATTTTAGGAGTAAAAATGTAATTATTTTTCTTCACCGACCAATAGTATAAAATGTTGTGACACACCTGTGGTCTCAATATGATCACTGCACCCCTTGATTACTTAATTGAGCAGTGCAGTTTGTAAAATGGGGTAACCTATGGGGGATTTCTGCTGTTCTGGCACATCAGGGGTTTTACCACTGTGACATGGCACCTGCAAACCACTCCAACTAAATCTGAATTCCAATATTGCACTTTTTCCCTTCACTTAGTGCTGTGCCTCAGAAGTACTATAGTTTTCGACCACAGATGGAGTATTATCTAACTCAGTATAAATTGCACAACAAATTGAATGGTCCATTATCTCTTGTTATCCTAGTAAAAAATGACAAATTTAGGGTGAAAGCAACCTTTTTGTGACTCAATGTTATAAAATTCTGTGAAGCACATGAAGGTTCAAGGTGCTCACCAATCATCTAGCGTCCTTGAGGGAGTCTAGTTTCTAAAATGTGGTCACTTGGACGAAGTTTCCACTGTTTCACATTAGGGGCTCTCTAAACACAACATGGCGTCCGCTAATGAATCCAGGAAATTTTGTGTTAAAGTGAAATGGCACTCCATCCCTTCCGAGCCCTGCCGTGTGCACAAACAGTAATTTTCCATCTCAAATGGGTTATTGGTGCACTCTAGAGAATTTGCACAACAAATTTTAAGGTGCATTTTTTACTTATACCCTTGTGAAAATGGAAGATTTGGGGTTAAAGCAACATTTTTGTGGTAAACAATTTTTTTTCAATTTCATGGCTCAAAGTTATAAAATTCAGTGAACCTGGGAGTTGAAGGTGCTTAGCAAACATCTACACCGTATGCAGAATTATTAGGCAAGTTGTAGTTTGGAGGATTTTTTTTATTATTATTGATCAACAACTATGTTCTCAATCAACCCAAAAGACTCATAAATATCAAAGCTTAATATTTTTGGAAGTTGGAGTGTTTTTTTTTTTTTTAGATTTGGCTATCTAAAGGCCCCGTCACACACAGAGATAAATCTTTGCCAGATCTGTGGTTGCAGTGAAATCATGGACATATTAATCCATTTGTACACAGCCACAAACCTCGCACTGATTGTCCACAATTTCACTGCAACCACAGATCTGCCGCAGATATATCTCTGTGTGTGACAGGGCCTTTAGGAGGATATCTGGTTGTGCAGGTAACTATTACTGTGCAGAATTATTAGGCAACTTAATAAAAGCCAAACATATTTCCATCTCACTTGTTTATATTCACCAGGTAAACCAATATAACTGCACAAAATTTAGAAATAAACATTTCTGACATGCAAAAACAAAACCCAAAAAAGTAGTGACCAATATAGCCACCTTTCTTTATGATGACACTCAACAGCCTACCATCCAAAGATTCTGTCAGTTGATTGATCTGTTTACAATTAACATTGCGTGCAGCAGCCACCACAGCCTCCCAGACACTGTTCTGAGAGATGTACTGTTTTCCCTCCCTGTAGATGTCACATTTTATGAGAGACCACAGGTTCTCTATGAGGTTTAGATCAGGTGAACAAGGGGGCCATGTCATTATTTTTTCATTTTTCAGACCTTTACTGGCCAGCCACGCTGTGGAGTAGTTGGATGCATGTGATGGAGCATGGTCCCGCATGAAAATCATGTTTTTCTTGAACGATACTGACTTCTTCCTGTACCACTGCTTGAAGAAGTTGTCTTCCAGAAACTGGCAGTAGGTCTGGGAGTTGAGCTTCACTCTATCCTCAACCTGAAAAGGTCCCACAAGTTAATCTTTGATGATACCAGTCCATACAAGTACCCCACCTCCACCTTGCTGGCGTCTGAGTCGCAGTGGAGCCCTCTGCCCTTTACTGATCCAGCCTCTGGCCCATCCATCTGGCCTATCAAGAGTCACTCTCATTTCATCAGTTCAAATCAAATCAAATCAAATCAAATCAAATAGGCTTTATTGGCAGGACCAAAAAACTATTAGCATTGCCAAAGCGAAAAAGAAGTGTGAAAGGGGAGTGGGTTAGGGCTGTGGGGATGGGGTGTTGGGGCCACAATTTAGGGAATGATGGTCCATTTGGAGGTCTTTAGTACCTTTGAAAAATGAGTCTTAAGATATTTCTTGGCCCAGTCTTGATGTTTTATCTTATGTTTCTTGTTCAAAGGTGGTCATTTTTCAGCCTTCCTTACCTTGGCCATGTCCCTGAGGATGGCACACCTTGGGGTTTTGATACGCCAGTAATGTTGCAGCTCTGAAATATGGCCAAACTGGATGCAAATGGCATCTTGGCAGATTCACACTTGATTTTCCTCAATTCATGGGCAGTTATTTTGCGCGTTCTTTGCCCAACACGTTTCTTGCGACCCTGTTGGCTATTTGCCATGAAACGCTTGATTGTTCGGTGATCACGCTCAAAAGTTTGGCAATTTCAAGACTGCTGCATCCCTCTGTAGGACATCTCACAATTTTGGACTTTTCAGAGCCTGTTAAATCTCTCTTCTGACCCATTTTGCCAAAGGAAAGGAAGTTGCCTAATAATTAAGCACACCTTATATAGAGTGTTGATGTCATTACACCAGACCCCTCCTCATTACAGAGATGCACATTACCTGATTTACTTAATTGCTAGTTGGCTCTGAAGCCTATACAGCTTGGAGTAGGACAACATGTATAAAAGTATCATGTGATCAAAATACTCATTTGACTAATAATTCTGGACACGGTGTAGATAGATTCTTTGTGGGGTCTAGTTTCCAAAATGTTGTCCTTTGCGGGGGGTTTCAACTGTGTAGGCACATCAGGGGCTCTCCAAATGCCACATGGCGTCCGCTATTTATTCCAGACAATTTTTCTCCTCAAAAGTCGAATGGCGCTCCTTCCCTTCTGAGCCCTGCTGTGCACCCAAACAGTAAATTTCCACCACACATGGCTTGTCAGTGTACTCAGGAGAAATTGCATAACAAATTATATGGAGAATTTTCTCATGTTACCCTTGTGAAAATGCACAATTTGGGACTTAATTTGGGCTAAATTAACATATTTGTGGGAAAAAGTAATTTTTTTTTCTTCTACATTGCTTTAGTTCCTGTGAAGCACATAAAGGGTTAATAAACTTCTTGGATGTAATTTGGAGCAGTTTGAGGGGTGCAGCTTTAGAATGGTGTCACATTTGGCTAGTTTTTGACAGCTTGGCATCACAAAGTCACTTCAAATGATATGTGGTCTGTATAAAATATGTTTTTATACATTTTGTTAGAAAAATGAGAAATTGCTGATAAACTTTTTACACTTTTAACTTCAGGCATGTGGGAAATGTTATTTATTAACTATTTTGTATGACATAACTCTCTGGATTAAAGGCATACAAATTACAAGTTTGAAAACTGCAAATTTTTCAATTTTTTCCTCTATATTTCCAATATTTTCACAAATAAAAGCAAAAAATATCGTCCTAAATTCACCATTACCTAGAAGTACAATATGTCATGAAAAAAACTGTCTTAGGATCACTAGAATCTGTTGAAGTGTTTCATATTACCGCATAAAGTGACACTGGTCAGAATTGAAAAATATGGACTGGTTATGAAGGTTAAAACAGGCTTCAGGGGTGAAGGGGTTAAAGGAAAACCCCACATGTTTATGAGGGACAACAACAAACAACCAAACAAAAAAAGGGGAAGTATAATTGGGCTCAATATATATTACTTAGTAAGAAACCCAAAAACTACCTAATGCAGCTGAGGAATCCTATAAGGATTTCACAATATGATGTCAGTACATCCCAATACATATAATACTGACTGTCAGTTTAAGCATGTCAAAAGGTAGCATAGGTAATCAATCTGGGTAAATAAAAACGCCCGAAATCTTACCCATGAATTAAGGTATGGTCATTCAGGAGTCCCACACAGACATAACAAGACCCTCCAACGCACGTTTCGCAAAATTTGTAGATGTCAGCTTCTTCAGGGAAGATGTGGTCTGTATAAAATATGTTTTTAGAAATTTTGTTAAAAAAATGAGAAATTGCTGATAAACATTTTACCCTTTTAACTTCAGGCATGTGGGAAATGTTATTTATTAACTATTTTGTATGACATAACTCTCTGGATTAAAGGCATACAAATTACAAGTTTGAAAACTGCAATTTTTTCAATTTTTTCTCCAAATTTCCGATATTTTCACAAATAAAAGCAAAAAATATCATCCTAAATTTACCATTACCATGAAGTACTATATGTCATGAAAAAAAAACTGTCTCAGGATCACTAGGATCCATTGAAGTGTATCATATTACCGCATAAAGTGACACTGGTCAGAATTGAAAAAAATGGACTGGTTATGAAGGTGGCAACAGGCTTGGGGGTGAAGGGGTTAAAGGTAGGCATTTAATGTACTCATCTGGTCCTAAACAGTTCCAAGGGGAGCAGCTCAGCTCATGTGCCTCTGGTCCTTGTCAGCTCATTACTCACCTCTATCTATTCTGGCCACAGGATATTATTATTCTCTGACAGAAGCATAAACTTATGTGTTTCTTTTTTGTGATGAAGCGCAACGACTTTAAGGGACTACGTGCTGGGTATTTAAAGATATTCTTCTGCATACAGGAAGATTCCACTTGGGGCTGTTTTAATCATAGCTGGATCCTTCCTGCCTTTAAAAGCTTGTCACTGGCTGTTGGGCTCTCATGAATTGGCCAATTTGTGCTCTAAGTTCAGAATTTTTCAACATAATTTCTAAAGTAGAAATGCAATTCCAATTCATAGATTTAATGGTTACATATTATAGCATTTGAGAGTACAGCTATATTCTTTTTGTGAGATTGACTAGTTGTTTTATCACTAGAGATGAGCGAACCGGTCCCGGTTCGGCTCGAGGCGGTTCGCCGAACGGGGGGTCTGGCTCGAGTTCGGCTCGTCGAACGTTCGACGAACCGAACTCGAGCCCATAGGAAACAATGGCAGGCAATCACAAACACAGTAAAACACCTAGAAAACACCCTCAAAGGTGTCCAAAAGGTGACAAACAACTCACAACACAACACAAACACATGGGAAAGTGACAAGGACATGTACTCATGCGAAAACAAAACAGCTGGACAAGGAAAAAGAGGAGGACACACAGATATAGGCATGGCACGCCCTTCTAAAGTCATGTAAAACACCGCAAGGTGACTCCAAGCGGAGTCTCCCTTTTTTCCAAAAATTGGGCCCCACACACCCACCCCTTCAGTGGCAGCAGTTGTGCCCCAGTTGTACACTTCACAGCTAGATTTGCATCAAGCACATTCAAAAATACGCCATTCTTATCCGTCCCCAGGATGACACCGGGGTAGGTAGCAAAGTCTTTCCTGATCCCAGCTCTGTTCATCTTGGCTTCTTTTAAAAACACAGCAAGCAAGGGTTACTCCAAGCGGAGTCTCCCTTTTTTCCAAAAATTGGGCCCCACACACACCCACCCCTTCAGTGGCAGCACTTGGGCCCCAGTTGTACACTTCACAGCTAGATTTGCATCAAGCACATTCAAAAATACGCTATTCTTAACCGTCCCCAGGATGACACCGGGGTAGGTAGCAAAGTCTTTCCTGATCCCAGCTCTGTTCATCTTGGCTTCTTTTAAAAACACAGCAAGCAAGGGTTACTCCAAGCGGAGTCTCCCTTTTTTCCAAAAATTGGGCCACACAGACACCCACCCCATCAGTGGCAGCACTTGGGCCCTAGTTGCAAACAGGATGTTTTGATTTGCATCAAGCACATTCAAAAATACGCTATTCTTAGCCGTCCCCAGGATGACACCGGGGTAGGTAGCAAAGTCTTTCCTGATCCCAGCTCTGTTCATCTTGGCTTCTTTTAAAAACACAGCAAGCAAGGGTTACTCCAAGCGGAGTCTCCCTTTTTTCCAAAAATTGGGCCCCACACACACCCACCCCTTCAGTGGCAGCACTTGGGCCCCAGTTGTACACTTCACAGCTAGATTTGCATCAAGCACATTCAAAAATACGCTATTCTTAACCGTCCCCAGGATGACACCGGGGTAGGTAGCAAAGTCTTTCCTGATCCCAGCTCTGTTCATCTTGGCTTCTTTTAAAAACACAGCAAGCAAGGGTTACTCCAAGCGGAGTCTCCCCTTTTTTCCAAAAATTGGGCCCCACACACACCCACCCATTCAGTGGCAGCAGTTGTGCCCCAGTTGTACACTTCACAGCTAGATTTGCATCAAGCACATTCAAAAATACGCCATTCTTATCCGTCCCCAGGATGACACCGGGGTAGGTAGCAAAGTCTTTCCTGATCCCAGCTCTGTTCATCTTGGCTTCTTTTAAAAACACAGCAAGCAAGGGTTACTCCAAGCGGAGTCTCCCTTTTTTCCAAAAATTGGGCCACACAGACACCCACCCCATCAGTGGCAGCACTTGGGCCCTAGTTGCAAACAGGATGTTTTGATTTGCATCAAGCACATTCAAAAATACGCTATTCTTAGCCGTCCCCAGGATGACACTGGGGTAGGTAGCAAAGTCTTTGCTGACCCATGACTTGTTCATCTTGGCTTCTTTTAAAAACAATGTAAGCAAGGGTTACTCCAAGCGGAGTCTCCCCTTTTTTCCAAAAATTGGGCCCCACACACACCCACCCATTCAGTGGCAGCAGTTGTGCCCCAGTTGTACACTTCACAGCTAGATTTGCATCAAGCACATTCAAAAATACGCCATTCTTATCCGTCCCCAGGATGACACCGGGGTAGGTAGCAAAGTCTTTCCTGATCCCAGCTCTGTTCATCTTGGCTTCTTTTAAAAACACAGCAAGCAAGGGTTACTCCAAGCGGAGTCTCCCTTTTTTCCAAAAATTGGGCCACACAGACACCCACCCCATCAGTGGCAGCACTTGGGCCCTAGTTGCAAACAGGATGTTTTGATTTGCATCAAGCACATTCAAAAATACGCTATTCTTAGCCGTCCCCAGGATGACACTGGGGTAGGTAGCAAAGTCTTTGCTGACCCATGACTTGTTCATCTTGGCTTCTTTTAAAAACAATGTAAGCAAGGGTTACTCCAAGCGGAGTCTCCCCTTTTTTCCAAAAATTGGGCCCCACACACACCCACCCATTCAGTGGCAGCAGTTGTGCCCCAGTTGTACACTTCACAGCTAGATTTGCATCAAGCACATTCAAAAATACGCCATTCTTATCCGTCCCCAGGATGACACCGGGGTAGGTAGCAAAGTCTTTCCTGATCCCAGCTCTGTTCATCTTGGCTTCTTTTAAAAACACAGCAAGCAAGGGTTACTCCAAGCGGAGTCTCCCTTTTTTCCAAAAATTGGGCCACACAGACACCCACCACATCAGTGGCAGCACTTGGGCCCTAGTTGCAAACAGGATGTTTTGATTTGCATCAAGCACATTCAAAAATACGCTATTCTTAGCCGTCCCCAGGATGACACCGGGGTAGGTAGCAAAGTCTTTGCTGACCCATGACTTGTTCATCTTGGCTTCTTTTAAAAACAATGTAAGCAAGGGTTACTCCAAGCGGAGTCTCCCTTTTTTCCAAAAATTGGGCCACACAGACACCCACCCCATCAGTGGCAGCACTTGGGCCCTAGTTGCAAACAGGATGTTTTGATTTGCATCAAGCACATTCAAAAATACGCTATTCTTAGCCGTCCACAGGATGACACCGGGGTAGGTAGCAAAGTCTTTCCTGATCCCAGCTCTGTTCATCTTGGCTTCTTTTAAAAACACAGCAAGCAAGGGTTACTCCAAGCGGAGTCTCCCTTTTTTCCAAAAATTGGGCCACACAGACACCCACCCCATCAGTGGCAGCACTTGGGCCCTAGTTGCAAACAGGATGTTTTGATTTGCATCAAGCACATTCAAAAATACGCTATTCTTAGCCGTCCACAGGATGACACCGGGGTAGGTAGCAAAGTCTTTCCTGATCCCAGCTCTGTTCATCTTGGCTTCTTTTAAAAACACAGCAAGCAAGGGTTACTCCAAGCGGAGTCTCCCTTTTTTCCAAAAATTGGGCCACACAGACACCCACCCCATCAGTGGCAGCACTTGGGCCCTAGTTGCAAACAGGATGTTTTGATTTGCATCAAGCACATTCAAAAATACGCTATTCTTAGCCGTCCCCAGGATGACACCGGGGTAGGTAGCAAAGTCTTTCCTGATCCCAGCTCTGTTCATCTTGGCTTCTTTTAAAAACACAGCAAGCAAGGGTTACTCCAAGCGGAGTCTCCCTTTTTTCCAAAAATTGGGCCACACAGACACCCACCCCATCAGTGGCAGCACTTGGGCCCTAGTTGCAAACAGGATGTTTTGATTTGCATCAAGCACATTCAAAAATACGCTATTCTTAGCCGTCCCCAGGATGACACTGGGGTAGGTAGCAAAGTCTTTGCTGACCCATGACTTGTTCATCTTGGCTTCTTTTAAAAACAATGTAAGCAAGGGTTACTCCAAGCGGAGTCTCCCCTTTTTTCCAAAAATTGGGCCCCACACACACCCACCCATTCAGTGGCAGCAGTTGTGCCCCAGTTGTACACTTCACAGCTAGATTTGCATCAAGCACATTCAAAAATACGCCATTCTTATCCGTCCCCAGGATGACACCGGGGTAGGTAGCAAAGTCTTTCCTGATCCCAGCTCTGTTCATCTTGGCTTCTTTTAAAAACACAGCAAGCAAGGGTTACTCCAAGCGGAGTCTCCCTTTTTTCCAAAAATTGGGCCACACAGACACCCACCACATCAGTGGCAGCACTTGGGCCCTAGTTGCAAACAGGATGTTTTGATTTGCATCAAGCACATTCAAAAATACGCTATTCTTAGCCGTCCCCAGGATGACACCGGGGTAGGTAGCAAAGTCTTTGCTGACCCATGACTTGTTCATCTTGGCTTCTTTTAAAAACAATGTAAGCAAGGGTTACTCCAAGCGGAGTCTCCCTTTTTTCCAAAAATTGGGCCACACAGACACCCACCCCATCAGTGGCAGCACTTGGGCCCTAGTTGCAAACAGGATGTTTTGATTTGCATCAAGCACATTCAAAAATACGCTATTCTTAGCCGTCCCCAGGATGACACCGGGGTAGGTAGCAAAGTCTTTCCTGATCCCAGCTCTGTTCATCTTGGCTTCTTTTAAAAACACAGCAAGCAAGGGTTACTCCAAGCGGAGTCTCCCTTTTTTCCAAAAATTGGGCCACACAGACACCCACCCCATCAGTGGCAGCACTTGGGCCCTAGTTGCAAACAGGATGTTTTGATTTGCATCAAGCACATTCAAAAATACGCTATTCTTAGCCGTCCCCAGGATGACACTGGGGTAGGTAGCAAAGTCTTTGCTGACCCATGACTTGTTCATCTTGGCTTCTTTTAAAAACAATGTAAGCAAGGGTTACTCCAAGCGGAGTCTCCCCTTTTTTCCAAAAATTGGGCCCCACACACACCCACCCATTCAGTGGCAGCAGTTGTGCCCCAGTTGTACACTTCACAGCTAGATTTGCATCAAGCACATTCAAAAATACGCCATTCTTATCCGTCCCCAGGATGACACCGGGGTAGGTAGCAAAGTCTTTCCTGATCCCAGCTCTGTTCATCTTGGCTTCTTTTAAAAACACAGCAAGCAAGGGTTACTCCAAGCGGAGTCTCCCTTTTTTCCAAAAATTGGGCCACACAGACACCCACCCCATCAGTGGCAGCACTTGGGCCCTAGTTGCAAACAGGATGTTTTGATTTGCATCAAGCACATTCAAAAATACGCTATTCTTAGCCGTCCCCAGGATGACACTGGGGTAGGTAGCAAAGTCTTTGCTGACCCATGACTTGTTCATCTTGGCTTCTTTTAAAAACAATGTAAGCAAGGGTTACTCCAAGCGGAGTCTCCCCTTTTTTCCAAAAATTGGGCCCCACACACACCCACCCATTCAGTGGCAGCAGTTGTGCCCCAGTTGTACACTTCACAGCTAGATTTGCATCAAGCACATTCAAAAATACGCCATTCTTATCCGTCCCCAGGATGACACCGGGGTAGGTAGCAAAGTCTTTCCTGATCCCAGCTCTGTTCATCTTGGCTTCTTTTAAAAACACAGCAAGCAAGGGTTACTCCAAGCGGAGTCTCCCTTTTTTCCAAAAATTGGGCCACACAGACACCCACCCCATCAGTGGCAGCACTTGGGCCCTAGTTGCAAACAGGATGTTTTGATTTGCATCAAGCACATTCAAAAATACGCTATTCTTAGCCGTCCCCAGGATGACACTGGGGTAGGTAGCAAAGTCTTTGCTGACCCATGACTTGTTCATCTTGGCTTCTTTTAAAAACAATGTAAGCAAGGGTTACTCCAAGCGGAGTCTCCCCTTTTTTCCAAAAATTGGGCCCCACACACACCCACCCATTCAGTGGCAGCAGTTGTGCCCCAGTTGTACACTTCACAGCTAGATTTGCATCAAGCACATTCAAAAATACGCCATTCTTATCCGTCCCCAGGATGACACCGGGGTAGGTAGCAAAGTCTTTCCTGATCCCAGCTCTGTTCATCTTGGCTTCTTTTAAAAACACAGCAAGCAAGGGTTACTCCAAGCGGAGTCTCCCTTTTTTCCAAAAATTGGGCCACACAGACACCCACCACATCAGTGGCAGCACTTGGGCCCTAGTTGCAAACAGGATGTTTTGATTTGCATCAAGCACATTCAAAAATACGCTATTCTTAGCCGTCCCCAGGATGACACCGGGGTAGGTAGCAAAGTCTTTGCTGACCCATGACTTGTTCATCTTGGCTTCTTTTAAAAACAATGTAAGCAAGGGTTACTCCAAGCGGAGTCTCCCCTTTTTTCCAAAAATTGGGCCCCACACACACCCACCCATTCAGTGGCAGCAGTTGTGCCCCAGTTGTACACTTCACAGCTAGATTTGCATCAAGCACATTCAAAAATACGCCATTCTTATCCGTCCCCAGGATGACACCGGGGTAGGTAGCAAAGTCTTTCCTGATCCCAGCTCTGTTCATCTTGGCTTCTTTTAAAAACACAGCAAGCAAGGGTTACTCCAAGCGGAGTCTCCCTTTTTTCCAAAAATTGGGCCACACAGACACCCACCACATCAGTGGCAGCACTTGGGCCCTAGTTGCAAACAGGATGTTTTGATTTGCATCAAGCACATTCAAAAATACGCTATTCTTAGCCGTCCCCAGGATGACACCGGGGTAGGTAGCAAAGTCTTTGCTGACCCATGACTTGTTCATCTTGGCTTCTTTTAAAAACAATGTAAGCAAGGGTTACTCCAAGCGGAGTCTCCCTTTTTTCCAAAAATTGGGCCACACAGACACCCACCCCATCAGTGGCAGCACTTGGGCCCTAGTTGCAAACAGGATGTTTTGATTTGCATCAAGCACATTCAAAAATACGCTATTCTTAGCCGTCCCCAGGATGACACCGGGGTAGGTAGCAAAGTCTTTCCTGATCCCAGCTCTGTTCATCTTGGCTTCTTTTAAAAACACAGCAAGCAAGGGTTACTCCAAGCGGAGTCTCCCTTTTTTCCAAAAATTGGGCCACACAGACACCCACCCCATCAGTGGCAGCACTTGGGCCCTAGTTGCAAACAGGATGTTTTGATTTGCATCAAGCACATTCAAAAATACGCTATTCTTAGCCGTCCCCAGGATGACACTGGGGTAGGTAGCAAAGTCTTTGCTGACCCATGACTTGTTCATCTTGGCTTCTTTTAAAAACAATGTAAGCAAGGGTTACTCCAAGCGGAGTCTCCCCTTTTTTCCAAAAATTGGGCCCCACACACACCCACCCATTCAGTGGCAGCAGTTGTGCCCCAGTTGTACACTTCACAGCTAGATTTGCATCAAGCACATTCAAAAATACGCCATTCTTATCCGTCCCCAGGATGACACCGGGGTAGGTAGCAAAGTCTTTCCTGATCCCAGCTCTGTTCATCTTGGCTTCTTTTAAAAACACAGCAAGCAAGGGTTACTCCAAGCGGAGTCTCCCTTTTTTCCAAAAATTGGGCCACACAGACACCCACCCCATCAGTGGCAGCACTTGGGCCCTAGTTGCAAACAGGATGTTTTGATTTGCATCAAGCACATTCAAAAATACGCTATTCTTAGCCGTCCCCAGGATGACACTGGGGTAGGTAGCAAAGTCTTTGCTGACCCATGACTTGTTCATCTTGGCTTCTTTTAAAAACAATGTAAGCAAGGGTTACTCCAAGCGGAGTCTCCCCTTTTTTCCAAAAATTGGGCCCCACACACACCCACCCATTCAGTGGCAGCAGTTGTGCCCCAGTTGTACACTTCACAGCTAGATTTGCATCAAGCACATTCAAAAATACGCCATTCTTATCCGTCCCCAGGATGACACCGGGGTAGGTAGCAAAGTCTTTCCTGATCCCAGCTCTGTTCATCTTGGCTTCTTTTAAAAACACAGCAAGCAAGGGTTACTCCAAGCGGAGTCTCCCTTTTTTCCAAAAATTGGGCCACACAGACACCCACCCCATCAGTGGCAGCACTTGGGCCCTAGTTGCAAACAGGATGTTTTGATTTGCATCAAGCACATTCAAAAATACGCTATTCTTAGCCGTCCCCAGGATGACACTGGGGTAGGTAGCAAAGTCTTTGCTGACCCATGACTTGTTCATCTTGGCTTCTTTTAAAAACAATGTAAGCAAGGGTTACTCCAAGCGGAGTCTCCCCTTTTTTCCAAAAATTGGGCCCCACACACACCCACCCATTCAGTGGCAGCAGTTGTGCCCCAGTTGTACACTTCACAGCTAGATTTGCATCAAGCACATTCAAAAATACGCCATTCTTATCCGTCCCCAGGATGACACCGGGGTAGGTAGCAAAGTCTTTCCTGATCCCAGCTCTGTTCATCTTGGCTTCTTTTAAAAACACAGCAAGCAAGGGTTACTCCAAGCGGAGTCTCCCTTTTTTCCAAAAATTGGGCCACACAGACACCCACCACATCAGTGGCAGCACTTGGGCCCTAGTTGCAAACAGGATGTTTTGATTTGCATCAAGCACATTCAAAAATACGCTATTCTTAGCCGTCCCCAGGATGACACCGGGGTAGGTAGCAAAGTCTTTGCTGACCCATGACTTGTTCATCTTGGCTTCTTTTAAAAACAATGTAAGCAAGGGTTACTCCAAGCGGAGTCTCCCTTTTTTCCAAAAATTGGGCCACACAGACACCCACCCCATCAGTGGCAGCACTTGGGCCCTAGTTGCAAACAGGATGTTTTGATTTGCATCAAGCACATTCAAAAATACGCTATTCTTAGCCGTCCACAGGATGACACCGGGGTAGGTAGCAAAGTCTTTCCTGATCCCAGCTCTGTTCATCTTGGCTTCTTTTAAAAACACAGCAAGCAAGGGTTACTCCAAGCGGAGTCTCCCTTTTTTCCAAAAATTGGGCCACACAGACACCCACCCCATCAGTGGCAGCACTTGGGCCCTAGTTGCAAACAGGATGTTTTGATTTGCATCAAGCACATTCCAAATCCACAAGCATTTACTCTCCCCAGGATGACACAGGGGTAGTAAATTCCTTCTGGATCCATGACTTGTTCATTTTGATGAACGTCAGTCTGTCCACATTGTCACTGGACAGACGCGTGCGCTTATCTGTCAGCACACACCCAGCAGCACTGAATACACGTTCAGAGACAACGCTGGCAGCTGGACACGACAAAATCTCCAAGGCGTAAGTTGCGAGCTCTGGCCATTTTTGTAGGTTTGAAGCCCAAAAGGAGCAAGGCTCCAGTTGCACAGTCATGGCATCGATGTTCATTTGGAGATACTCCTGTATCATCCTCTCCAGCCGTTGACTATGTGTCAGACTTGTTGTCTCTGGTGGCCTTGCAAAAGAGGGTCTAAAAAAATTATGAAAAGATTCCATAAAATTGCTGTTACCGGCACCAGAAAAGGTCCTACTGGTACGGGTAGACTGTTGAAGATGACGAGACCGTCCCATGTTTGTCAAGTTACAACTGGGAGATTCACTCCCTGCACCTGCACGGTTGTTTGGTGGAAAAGCCGAGCTAAGATCTAGTAACAGCTTCTGCTGATACTCCTGCATACGTGCGTCCCTTTCTATGGCTGGAATTATGTCACAAAATTTGGACTTGTACCGGGGATCTAATAGTGTGGCAATCCAGTAGTCATCATCACTTCTAATTTTGACAATACGACTGTCATGTTGGAGGTAGTGCAACAAAAAGGCACTCATGTGTCTTGCGCAGCCATGCGGACCAAGTCCATGCTGTGTTTGTGGCATAGAGGTGCTACCCGTTCTTTCTTCCTCTGACATCTGACCCCAACCTCTTTCAACTGAAATTTGACCAAGGTCTCCCTCATCCGCTGAGTCTTCCATGTCCATGGACAGTTCGTCCTCCATTTCTTCATGTTCTCCTGCACCTTGCTCAACATTTCGCCTGCTACTATGCGCCCTTGTCGATCCCTGTCCCCCATGGTCCCATGCCTGCTGCGTTGGTGATGATGAACGTCTGGACCTTCGTGATGTTGTTGTCCCTTGCGCATATGAATCCTCCTGTAGTTCCTCCCCTTCATGTTGTCCCACCCCCTGACTCCGAATAGTGTTTAGCGTGTGCTCCAGCATGTAAATGACTGGAATCGTCATGCTGATAATGGCATTGTCAGAGCTAAACATATTCGTCGCCATGTCGAAACTGTGCAGAAGGGTGCATAGGTCCTTGATCTGAGACCACTCCATCAGGGTGATCTGCCCCACCTCTGCATCTCGTTGGCCCAGGCTATACGTCATGACGTATTGCACCAGGGCTCTGCGGTGCTGCCACAGTCGCTGTAACATGTGGAGAGTTGAATTCCAGCGTGTCGCCACATCGCATTTCAGGCGATGAACCGGCAGGCCGAAAGACTTCTGGAGCGATGCAAGTCGCTCTGCTGCGGCGCTTGAACGGCGGAAGTGAGCTGACAGTTTTCGTGCCCTGTTCAGAAGGCCATCTAGGCCGGGATAGTGTGTTAAAAATTGCTGCACGACAAGGTTCAACACGTGAGCCATACAAGGTACGTGTGTCACCTTGCCCAGGCGAAGTGCCGCACCCAGGTTTGCAGCATTGTCGCACACGGCCTTACCAGGCTGCAGTTTGAGTGGAGACAACCATTTATTAAACTCGGACCGCAAAGCTGACCACAACTCCTCAGCTGTGTGACTCTTATTACCAAGACATGTCAAGCTAAAGACCGCCTGATGCCGTTGCGCTCTGCTGCCAGCATAGTAATGAGGGGTGCGTGATTCCTTCTGCGCAGTGAGAACGCTGGTGGCCTGACCAGGCAGGCTTGGGGCGGAGGTGGAGGACCCAGATGAGGTGGAGGATGCAGAAGCAGTGGCGGAACTTGGACAGACAGAGGATTGACACACAAGTCGTGGGGACGGCAAGACTTGTGCAGCAGACCCTTCACCATCTATCACCATAGTTACCCAGTGCCCAGTCAGCGACATGTAACGTCCCTGTCCATGCTTACTGGTCCAAGTATCGGTGGTGAAATGCACCCGTTCACACACAGAGTTTCTCAAGGAAGCGGTGATGTTGTGTGCGACATGCTGGTGTAGCGCGGGCACACCTTTCTTAGAGAAGTAGTGGCGACTAGGCATCTGGTACTGGGGCACAGCGACAGACATAAGGTCTCTAAAATCCTGTGTGTCCACTAGGCGGAAAGGCAGCATTTCGGTAGCCAACAGCTTACAGAGGGATAGAGTCAACCTCTTAGCTTTTTCATGGGTCGGAGGAAGTGGCCTTTTATTTGACCACATCTGAGGGACAGAGATCTGGCTGCTGTGTGTAGACGGTGTTGAGTAGGGTGTCCCTTGAAAAATGCAGGTTTGTGAGGAAAGTGCAGGCGGAGACATGATGTTGCCTTCATCCAACGTTGGTGCTATCGATGTCTGAGAGAGCTGTACACACTCACTTGTTTCCCCTTCCAAACCAACTGACGACCTTACAAGCAAACTGCCTGTTGCGGTTACAGTGGTGGAAGTTTTGCGTGGAAAAACAGGTGTGGCAGCTGTCCCCACAGTCCTAGAAGATGAAGAGCGCGCGGATGCAGTGGAAGGGGCGGGCGGTGGATGGTTCGCTCCACTAGGCCGCATTGCAGCACGGTGAGCTTCCCACCGGGACTTATGATATTTAGTCATGTGACGATTCATGGAAGAAGTTGTCAAACTGCTGAGGTTTTGACCTCTACTAACAGAATCATGACAAATGTTACATATCACATGAGTTGGGCGATCTTTTTCGATGTGAAAAAAGGACCAGGCTAGGCAAGGCTTAGAGGCCATGCGACCTGTTGATCCACCCCGAATAATGCTCATAGGCAGAGTGGTGGCTGAGGATGCAGTTGTAGACGTGCTACCAGTGCTCCGACTCTGTCCAGGAAGGCGCAAGGTAACTTCGTCGTCGGTTGCATCCTCCTCCACCGCCTCTGTTGACCTCCTCGAGTGCCTGACTGGGGGTTGACAGTAGGTGGGATCTAGAACGTCATCATCAATTGTTGTGTTTGCACTCCCCTCCCCCTCAGACCGAGCCTCTTCTTGCCCTGACGGAATATTTAAGTTGTCATCCCAATCGGGTATCTGCGTCTCATCTTCATCAGTATGTTCCTCATTGTCTATAACCACAGGTGTTACAGTTTGTGACAAAGGGTCAACATTATGCTCAGAAACTTGGTCCTCACGGCCTGAATCTGAGTCACAAAGGTTCTGGGCATCACTGCAGACCATTTCCTGTTCTGTACTCACTGTAGCTTGGGAGCAGACCTCTGATTCCCAGGCTATAGTGTGACTGAACAGCTCTGCAGACTCAGCCATCTCAGTTCCACCATACTGTGCAGGGCTGATGGAGACTTCAGAGCTGGGAGAAAGCAAGTTTGATTGGGATGACAACTCAGAGGACTGGTGTTTTTTGGATGCGGTACTTGAAGTGGCAGAGAGGGCACTTGTTGGACCACTTGAGATCCATTCAAGCATTTTCCTTTTTTGCCCATCATCTACCTTTGTTCCTGTTGTTCGTGTCCGTAACAAAGGGAGCACATCGGATTGTCCACGGTAAGTAGTAGACATCTTACTTTTGCTGGTAGATGGTCTATCTTCAGCAGATGATAATGGAGCTTTGCCACCTTCCCCACGGACAAAACCTTTTTTGCCTTTTCCACCACGCCTCTTCCCCTTTCCACCAGCATCTGTCATTTTGCCACTCATGTTGATTGCGACAAGATTGTGGACTGAAAATGTGGTAGTAAAAATTGAGAGGTGGTGAAGATTGCAGTGGTGGTCTAGCTTTATTAACAGCAGAATAATAAAGAATAAATATCCCTGACAATGCAACTTAGTTATAATTAGTTGGAGTGTGCAACGCAGGCAGACGTGCTGCAAATGTCTTTGCACTAGTGGGACTATAGCAAAGTCCAATAGCCACGTATAGGATGCCACTAGGTACACTGAGTGTTTGCTAGTATAATGGCTTGGTTAGAATGAGTTGTAGTGTGCAACGCAGGCAGACGCGCTCTGCAAATGTCTTTGCACTAGTGGGACTATAGCAAAGTCCAATAGCCACGTATAGGATGCCACTAGGTACACTGAGTGTTTGCTAGTATAATGGCTTGGTTAGAATGAGTTGTAGTGTGCAACGCAGGCAGACGCGCTCTGCAAATGTCTTTGCACTAGTGGGACTATAGCAAAGTCCAATAGCCACGTATAGGATGCCACTAGGTACACTGAGTGTTTGCTAGTATAATGGCTTGGTTAGAATGAGTTGTAGTGTGCAACGCAGGCAGACGCGCTCTGCAAATGTCTTTGCACTAGTGGGACTATAGCAAAGTCCAATAGCCACGTATAGGATGCCACTAGGTACACTGAGTGTTTGCTAGTATAATGGCTTGGTTAGAATGAGTTGTAGTGTGCAACGCAGGCAGACGCGCTCTGCAAATGTCTTTGCACTAGTGGGACTATAGCAAAGTCCAATAGCCACGTATAGGATGCCACTAGGTACACTGAGTGTTTGCTAGTATAATGGCTTGGTTAGAATGAGTTGTAGTGTGCAACGCAGGCAGACGCGCTCTGCAAATGTCTTTGCACTAGTGGGACTATAGCAAAGTCCAATAGCCACGTATAGGATGCCACTAGGTACACTGAGTGTTTGCTAGTATAATGGCTTGGTTAGAATGAGTTGTAGTGTGCAACGCAGGCAGACGCGCTCTGCAAATGTCTTTGCACTAGTGGGACTATAGCAAAGTCCAATAGCCACGTATAGGATGCCACTAGGTACACTGAGTGTTTGCTAGTATAATGGCTTGGTTAGAATGAGTTGTAGTGTGCAACGCAGGCAGACGCGCTCTGCAAATGTCTTTGCACTAGTGGGACTATAGCAAAGTCCAATAGCCACGTATAGGATGCCACTAGGTACACTGAGTGTTTGCTAGTATAATGGCTTGGTTAGAATGAGTTGTAGTGTGCAACGCAGGCAGACGCGCTCTGCAAATGTCTTTGCACTAGTGGGACTATAGCAAAGTCCAATAGCCACGTATAGGATGCCACTAGGTACACTGAGTGTTTGCTAGTATAATGGCTTGGTTAGAATGAGTTGTAGTGTGCAACGCAGGCAGACGCGCTCTGCAAATGTCTTTGCACTAGTGGGACTATAGCAAAGTCCAATAGCCACGTATAGGATGCCACTAGGTACACTGAGTGTTTGCTAGTATAATGGCTTGGTTAGAATGAGTTGTAGTGTGCAACGCAGGCAGACGCGCTCTGCAAATGTCTTTGCACTAGTGGGACTATAGCAAAGTCCAATAGCCACGTATAGGATGCCACTAGGTACACTGAGTGTTTGCTAGTATAATGGCTTGGTTAGAATGAGTTGTAGTGTGCAACGCAGGCAGACGCGCTCTGCAAATGTCTTTGCACTAGTGGGACTATAGCAAAGTCCAATAGCCACGTATAGGATGCCACTAGGTACACTGAGTGTTTGCTAGTATAATGGCTTGGTTAGAATGAGTTGTAGTGTGCAACGCAGGCAGACGCGCTCTGCAAATGTCTTTGCACTAGTGGGACTATAGCAAAGTCCAATAGCCACGTATAGGATGCCACTAGGTACACTGAGTGTTTGCTAGTATAATGGCTTGGTTAGAATGAGTTGTAGTGTGCAACGCAGGCAGACGCGCTCTGCAAATGTCTTTGCACTAGTGGGACTATAGCAAAGTCCAATAGCCACGTATAGGATGCCACTAGGTACACTGAGTGTTTGCTAGTATAATGGCTTGGTTAGAATGAGTTGTAGTGTGCAATGCAGGCAGACGCGCTCTGCAAATGTCTTTGCACTAGTGGGACTATAGCAAAGTCCAATAGCCACGTATAGGATGCCACTAGGTACACTGAGTGTTTGCTAGTATAATGGCTTAGTTATCAGTTGGAGTGTGCAGAGGACAAGAGGGTACAGTGGCAGGATTGTGGTGCTCTGGGTAGAGGAATGGAAGACTGCCTTTCTATTCCCTCCTAATGGTGAAATGCAGGTAGGAAATCCCTGACCTGGGCTACACAGACGCTGTTGCTGTTTGCAGGACCTGTCACCTATGGCTCTCTGACCCTGCCGGTTGGAGCCCTTAAAAGGACTGCTATAAAGTGCTCTCCCTAAGCTGTCTAACGCTGTGTATGCAGCGCATACAGCTGTATCGGCTATAGGACTCAGGAAGACGGAGCTGCGACAGTGATGTCTGACACCAAAGACGCAGAAGGCAGATAATGGCGTCCGTGAAGAAAATGTCCGGTTTTATAATGCAGGGACATGTGACATGCAGATCCTATCACACATGCCGTTGCTTCTCTGGCTCAAAGTCCACTTAGCTGTGTGTGTGTCTGGGATTGGCTGACATGCTGGCCCGCCCCACAAGACGCGCGCACTTAGGGAAGGAAGACAAGAAAAAAAAAAAAAAAAAATGGCGATCGCCATTATAGAAACAGCAGTGATCTGAAGGCGCTGTTCACGCACACTATACACTGAAATGTGATAATAGTTTGATTCACAGAGTTACTTACACTATTACAGCAGAAACCAAGCTATGATTTAGCTGTTTTTTGGCTGCTAGAACCGTTCTCGAACGTTTCTAGAACTACCGAGCTTTTGCAAAAAGCTCGAGTTCTAGTTCGATCTAGAACATGCCCCAAAATCACTCGAGCCGCGAACTGGAGAACCACGAACCACGAACCGCGCTCAACTCTATTTATCACTTGTCTCATTCTCATAAGGTAAGGGTCCCAACAAAGAGGTATTGTAACGGATGTGTCACGGCTGGCTGAAAATCCAGTGGCAGTGAGTGTCAGAAAATCCCAGAGATTGGCAGCATGTGTTGTTATCTGACAGTTCCCCGTTTCTGTAGCAGCAGCCTATAGGACCCTGGGAAACGGTTAGTTTTTCCTATCAGTTGCCAGCCTTTGACTTCATTTATAAACCTCACCTTGGTGGGATTTAAAGGCGATTTCTAGTGTGTTCCTTGCTGAGCTCTGGAATGGTCGTTTTCTGTTGCTCAAGACTTCAATGGTTGCTGCACCTCAGGTAAGTGTTATCTTCTGTTATTTACCAGGACTATAACACATGTAAACAATTCACCAGTGCACATCTCGTATCAAATATTATGCTACTTCATAACAAACTTGTATAGAACAGAAAAGCAACAAAAGGAGCATTTATAGGCTAGTTATAAAGATAACAACTTTATTAGTTACACAATTATTTAAAATTATTTTTCACATAAAAAACAAATTCAATAAGGTGCTAGATGTTAAATCGAATGAAAAACCCACATGTTTATGAGGGACAACAACAAACAACCACACAAAAAATGGGAAGTATAATTGGACTCAATATATATGACTTAGTAAGAAACTCAAAAGCTACCTAATGCAGCTGAGGAATCCTATAAGGATTTCACAATATAATGTCAGTAGATCCCAATACATATAATACTGACTATGTCAGTCCAAGCATGTCAAAAGGTAGCATAGGTAATCAACCTGGGTAAATAAAAACGCCTGAAATCTTACCCATGAATTAAGTTATGATCATTCAGGAGTCCCACAAAGACATAACAAGACTCTCCAACGGGCGTTTCGCAAAATTTGTAGATGTCAGTTTCTTCAGGGAAGATGTGGTCTGTATAAAATATGTTTTTAGAAATTTTGTTAGAAAAATGAGAAATTTTTGATAAACTTTTTGCACTTTTAACTTCAGGCATGTGGGAAATGTTATTTATTAACTATTTTGTATGATATAACTCTCTGGATTAAAGGAAGGCATACAAATTACAAGTTTGAAAACTGCAAATTTTTCAATTTTTTTCTCCAAATTTCCGATATTTTCACGAATAAAAGCAAAAAATATCGTCCTAAGTTTACCATTACCATGAAGTACTATATGTCATGAAAAAAACTGTCTCAGGATCACTAGGATCCATTGAAGTGTTTTATATTACCGCATAAAGTGATGCTGGTCAGAATTAAAAAAAATGGACTGGTTATGAAGGTGAAAACAGGCTTGGGGTGAAGGGGGTTAAAGGTAGGCATTTAATGTACTGATCTGGTCCTAAACAGTTCCAAGGGGAGCAGCTAAATTCATGTGCTTCTGGTCCTTGTCAGTTTATTACTCACCTAATAATATTAATAAATCTTTATTTTTATATAGCGCTAACATATTCTGCAGCGCTTCACATACATCAGGAACGCTGTCCCCATTGGGTCTCACAATCTAAATTCCCTATCTGTATGTCTTTGGAGTGTGGGAGGGAACCCACGCAAACACGGGGAGAACATACAAACTCCTTGCAGATGTTGTCCTTAGTTGGATTTGAACCCAGGACCCCAGCGCTGCAAGGCTGCAGTGCTAACCAATAAGCCACTGTGCCACCCTCATCACCTCTATCTATTCCGGCCTCAGGATATTATTCTTCTCTGACAGGAGCATCAACTTATGTGTTTCTTTTTTCTGATGCAGCGCAACCATTTTAAGGGACTACGTGCTGGGTATTTAAAGATATTCTTCTGTATACAGTAAGGTTCCACTTGGGGCTCTTTTAACCCCATTATGACAGCCTTACATATTAAAACGGCAGCAAAAAAGGGTACTTATTCTGATCTGCCATTTTAAAACGGTAGGCAGAAATAAGTGAATAGTGCCCCCCAGCATCAGAAAATCTCCGGGGTTTCAGTGGGTAGCTGAGACCCTGGAGATCATGATTCAGGCCGTTTTTTCCGGTCCCCAGTCATGTGATCACCGGTATACACTGTATACCGAGGATCACGTTATAGTAAATGACAGCGCCGGTAAAAAATGATTTATCTCCCACCTGGCATGATCAAACATGCCAGATAGGAGATAAATCCCCTCTCCGGTCCCCTCCGATCCCCTGGTGTCACCAAAGTTCTCCCCAGCCCCCTCCCGGAAATCCAAGATGGCCGCGCACACAGCAGCGCGCCGGCCGCATTCATCCTCTTCCTCTGATTTCTGTCACATGTGCCATGACACATGCGACAGAAAACTGCTCCCCAGGCCCTGCCAGGTAACCCCCTATTCCCCCCTAATAAAATCTAATAGAAGCGCCACTTCTGGAGCGGCTGCGGCCTGCTATTTTTAGGCTGGGAAGAGTCCAATAACCATGGCTTTTCCACCCTGACAATACCAGACCCCAGCTGTCAGCTTCACCTTGGCTGGTGATCTAATTTGAGGGAACCCCACGTTTGTTTGTTTTTTAATTATTTATTTATAAAAAATTAAAAAATAAAAACAGCTTGGAGAGCCCTCAAAATTGATCACCAGCCAAGAGAAAGCTGTCAGCTGTGGTTTGCAGGCTACAGCTGTCTGCTTTACCCTAGCTACCTAGCTGGCTATCAAAAATAGGGGGGGGACCATATCATTTATTTTAATTATTTTTTTTTTGGGCTAAATACAAGGCTAGGCACCCTTTAGTGCCACATGAAAGGCACTAAAGGGCGCCAGCTTAGAATATGCAGGAGGGTGGTACGTTATATATGTTTGCCATCTATCCATTCATCCATTGTAGCATTTTACGCTGTGTGCCCACAATCAGGGTTTGCAGCGTTTTGGGCGCAGAGTGTTTTCCCTGCATCCATAACGCTGCGTTGTGCAGTAGAAGCAAAGTGGAAGGATTTTTAGAAATTCCATGCCCAATGTGCTTCTTTTCTCCGCAGCATAAACAAACCTGTGGTGCAGCTTTCCAAGCCTCAGCATGTCAATTTATGCTGCGGAGACAAGAGTGCTCTCTGCAGGTAGAATAGAGCTAAAGTCCACAGTAGCCTGAACCCAAATCTTGGGCATGGGCAGCTGCGTTCTTCCGTGTACAGCACTCACATCTCTGCAGGAAGGCTGACACTGTGTACTAGACGCCATGTCACTGCATCATGGCCACATAGCCTAACAGTGAGAAATTTGTTGCTACAGCAACATTTTTGTGAAGTACCTGTGGAATCAAAATGCTTACTATACTCCTGAATAAAATCCTTGAGGGGTTCAGTTTCCAAAATGGGGTCACTTGTGGGGGGTTTCTGATGTATTGGTACCCAAGGGGCCCTGCTAATGTGACATGGTGCGCGCAATTTATTTCAACTTTTCCAAAATTCAAATGGTGCTCCTTCCATTCCAAGCCCTCCCATTTATCCAAACAGAGGTTTTTGGTCACATGTGGGGTATCCCTGCACTCACAAGAAATTGGATAACAACCTGTGGGGTCCATGTTTTGTTGGTGCCTATTGAAAAAGTGAGAAATTAGATGCTAAATCATCATTTTTGTGAAAAAAATGAAAATATTCAATATAGCAACCTAAGCTTATCAAATTCTATGAAGTACTCGTGGATTCAAAATGCTCACTATACACCTAAATAAAAGCCACTGTTTAGGCACCTTAGGGGCTTTCCAAATGCGACATAGCGTCCGATAATTATTCTAGCCAATTGTTCAGTCAAATGGCACTTTTTCCGTCCCGAGCCCTGCTGTGCACCCAAACAGTTGATTTCCACCACACATAAGATATCAGCATACTCAGGAGAAATTGCACAATAAATTTTATGCAGATTTTTTTCCTTTTACTCTTGTTAAAAAAAAAAGCTATCTGGTTGAAGTAACAATTTTGTGGTAAAAATGTATTTTTTTATTTTCACAGCTCAACATTATAAAATTCTGTGAAGCACCAGGGGGTTCAGGGTACTCACCAAACATCTAGATAAATTCCTTGAGGGTTTATTTTCCAGAATGGGGTCACTTGTGGGGGACCTCCACTGTTTAGGCACCTCAGGGGCTCTCCTAATGCAACATGGCGTCCGTTATTGATTCCAGCCAATTTTGCAGTCAAATGGCACTCCTTCTCTTCCGAGCCCTGCCGTGTGCCCAAACAGTTGATTGCCACCGCATACAAGATATCACCAAACTCAGGAGAAATTGCACAATAAATTTCATGGTGATTTTTTTCCTGTTACCTTTGTGAAAAAAAGCTACCTGGTTGAAGTAACAATTTTGTGGTAAAATTTTATTTTTTTTATTTTCATGACTCAACGTTATAAACTTCTGTGAAGCACTTGGGGGTTCAGGGTGCTCACCAAACATCTAGATAAATTCCTTGAGGGGCCTAGTTTCCAATATGGGGTCACCTGTGGGTTTTTTTTTTTGCTGTTTACGTACCTTAAGGGTCCTCCAAATGTGACATGGTGCCCACAATCTTTTTCAGCCAAATTTCCTTTCCAAAATTCAAATATTGCTCCTTCCGTTCCAAGCCCTCCCATTTCTCCAAACAAAGGTTTCAGACCACATGTAAGGTATCACCGCGCTCATAAAAAAGTGGGTAACAAACATTGGGGTTACATTTTTGGAATTAGCTCTTGAAAAAGTGAAAAAATGTATACTAAAGCAACATTTTTGAGAAAAAAATGAAAATTTTCAATATGACAACGTAACATCAAAATCTGTGAAGTACCTGTGGGTCCAAAACGCTCACTATAACCCTAGATAGAACCCTAGATAGAAGCCTTGAGAGGTCTAGCTTCCAAAATGGCATAACTTGTGAGGGGTTTCTGCTGTTTAGGTACCTTAGCGGACATGTAAATGCAACATGGTGCCCGCAATCTATTTCAGCCAAATTTTCTTTCCAAAATTCAAATATTGCTCCTTCTGTTCCGAGCCATCCCATTTATCCAAACAAAGGTTTCTGACCACATGTGGGGTATAGGCACGTTCATAGGAAAGTGGTTAACAAGTTTTGGGGTCCATTTTGTTGTGTTATTTCTTATAAAAGGGAATAAATTTGGGGTAGAGCAACATTTTAGGTAAAATTTTATTTTTTTGCTTTTTTTCATTCCACTTTGCTTTAGTTCCTGTGAAGCACCTGAAGGGTTAATAAACTTCTTGGATGTGGTTTTGAGTACTTTGAGGGGTGCAGTTTTTAGAATGGTGTCACTTTTGGGTATTTTCTGTCACCTCGGCCTCTCAAAATCACTTCAAATGTGATGTGGTCCCTAAAAAAATAGTTTTGTGAATTTTGTTGAAAAAATGGGAAATTCTGATGAACTTTGAACCCTTCTAACTTCCTAACCCCAAAAAAATGTTGTTTCAGAAATTGTTCTAATGTAAAGTAGATATGTGGGAAATGTTATTTATTAACTATTTTGTGTGACATAACTCTCTGGGTTAAGGGCATAAAAATTAAAATTTTAAAAACTACAAAATTTTCAAAATTTTCCGATTTTTTTCACAAATAAAAGCAAAAAATATCGTTCTAAATTTTTAACTATCATGAAGTACAATATGTCATGAAAAAACAATGTCAGAAACACCAGGATACATTGAAGCGTTCCAGAGTTATAACCTCATAAAGTGACACTGGTCAGAATTGCAAAAAAAATGGCCTGGGCATTAAGTACAAAACTGGCTTCGTCCTTAAGGGGTTAATCATAGCTGGATCCTTCCTGCCCTTAAAAGTTTGTCACTGGCTGTTGGGCTCTCATGAATTGGCCAATTTGTGCTCTAAAGGCCCTGTCGCACACAGAGATAAATCTGTGGCAGATCTGTGGTTGCAGTGAAATTGTGGACAATCAGTGCCAGGTTTGTGGCTGTGTACAAATGGAACAATATGTCCATGATTTCACTGCAACCACAGATCTGCCAAAGATTTATCTCTGTGTGTGACGGGGCCTTAAGTTCAGAATTTTTCAACACAGTTTCTAAAGCAGTAATGCAAGTCCAATTTCATAGATTCAATGGTTACATATTATAGCATTTGAGAGTACAGCTATATTCTTTTTGTTAGATTGACTAGTTGTTTTAGCTTGCACCTATTCTCACTTGTCTTATTCTCATAAGGTAAGGGTCCCAACAAAGAGGTATTGTAACGGATGTGTCACCGCTGGCTGAAAATCCAGTGGCAGTGAGTGTTAGAAAATCCCAGAGATTGGCAGCATGTGTTGTTATCTGACAGTTCCCCGTTTCTGTAGCAGAGGCCTATAGGACCCTGGGAATCGGTCAGTTTTTCCTATCAGTTGCCAGCCTTTGACTTCCTTTATAAACCTCACCCTGGTGGGATTTGGATGCGATTTCTAGTTTGTTCCTTGCTGAGCTCTGGAATGGTCGTTTTCTGTTGCTCAAGACTTCAATGGTTGATGCACCTCAGGTAAGTATTATCTTCTATTATTTACCAGGGCTCTAGTGATTGCTGTTGTATTTCCCCTGATTTCTTCCTTTGTGTCTTCCTTTAGTGATCGTGGTGTTGATGAAAAGCTCATACCTTCCATCCTTACTTAGGGCCCAGATTAGGCTTTGCCTAGGGTTGAAGTATGCCTGCTCAGGTGTGGAACCTGTAAAGTGCTGGTGATGGCAGTGAGGGGGAGCTGTAGGTTGTTGTCAGGGGTCACCACTTCCTCCATTTCCCTAGTGATAAGGCATTCCTTTCTTCTTCCCTTTGTGCTTTCCTATACGGCCAGTATAGCTTCTATTCCTGGCCACAACAGGTACGCCTGAGTGAGTATTAGAGATGAGCCAACCTCTAGAGGCTCGAGTTCGGTTCGGTTCGTCGAACGAAGCCCGCGTTCGAGTTCAGTTCGGCGAGCCGTTCGACGAACCTCTCGAACCCCATAGAAAACAATGGGAGGTAATCACAAACACATAAAAACACACAGAAAAGCACCTTCAAAGATGTCCAAAAGGTGACAAACAACTCACAAGACAACACAAACACATGGGAAAGTGACAAGGACAAATACTCATGCGAAAACTAAACAGCTGGACGAGGAAAAAGAGGAGGAGACACAGACATAGGCATGGCATGCCCTTCTAAATTCATGTAAAACACAGCAAGGGGACTCCAAGCGGAGTCTACCTTTTTTCCAAAAATTGGGCCCCACAGACACCACTTCAGTGGTAGCACTTGTGCCCCAGTTGTACACTTCACAGGTACATTTGCATCAAGCACATTCAAAAATACGCCAGCCTTAACTGTCCCCAGGATGACACCGGGGTAGGTAGCAAAGTCTTTGCTGAACCATGACTTGTTCATCTTGGCTTGTTTTTAAAAACACAGCAAGGGGACTCCAAGCGGAGTCTCCCTTTTTTCCAAAAATTGGGCCCCACAGACACCACTTCAGTGGCATCACTTGTGCCCCAGTTGCAAACTGGACAGGTTGATTTGCATCAAGCACTGTCAAAAAAACGCCAGCCTTTACTCTCCCCAGGATGTCACAGGGTTAGTAAAGTCCTTGTGGATTCAGGACATGTTCATCTTGATGAACATTAGTCTGTCCACATTGTCACTGGACAGACACGTGCGCTTATCTGTCAGCACACACCCAGCAGCACTGAAGACACGTTCAGAGACAACGCTGCCTGCGGGACACGACAAGATCTCCAAGGCGTAAGTGGCGAGCTCAGACCATTTTTCAAGATTTGAAGCCCAAAATGAGCAAGGCTCCAGTTGCAAAGTCATGGAATCGATGTTCCTTTGGAGATGCTCCTGTATCATCTTCTCCAGCCGTTGACTATGTGTCAGACTTCTTGTCTCTTGTGGCCTTGCATTGGATGGTCTAAAATAATTATGAAACGATTCCATAAAAATGCTGTTACCAGCACCAGATACGGTGTTGCTGGTACGGTTTGACTGATAATGACAAGACAGTCCCATGTTTGGCAAGTTACAACTGGGAGATTCACTCCGTGCACCACTGGTGTTTGGTGGAAAAGCCGAGCTGAGATTGAGTAAGAGCTTCTGCTGATACTCCTGCATACGTGCGTCCCTTTCTATGGCTGGAATTATTTCACCAAATTTGGACTTGTACCGGGGATCTAAGAGTGTGGCAACCCAGTAGTCATCATCACTTCTAATTTTGACAATCCGAGGGTCATGTTGTAGGAGGTAGTGCAGCAAGAAGGCGCTCATATGTCTTGCGCATCCATGTGGACGAAGTCCTCACTGTGTTTGTGGCGTAGAGGTGTTAACCGTGCTTTCTTCCTCTGACATCTCCCCCCAACCTCGTTCAACCGAAATTTGACCAAGATCTCCCTCACCAGCTGAGTCTTCCATGTCCATCGAGAGTTCGTCCTCCATTTCTTCATGGTCTCCTGCACCTTCCTCAACATTTTGGCTGCTACCATGCGCCCTTGTTAATCCCTCTCCCCCACCGTCCCATGCCTGCCGCCTTGGTGATGATGAACATCTGGACCTTGTAAATGTTGGTATCTTTTGTGCATATGAACTCTCCTGTACTTCCTCCCCTTCTTCTTGTCCCACCCTCTGACTCCGAATAGTGTTTAGCATGTGCTCCAGCATGTTAATGACTGGAATTGTCATGCTGATAATGGCATTGTCAGAGCTAAACATATTCGTCGCCATGTCGAAACTGTGCAGAAGGGTGCATAGGTCCTTGATCTGAGACCACTCCAGCAGCGTGATCTTCCCCACCTCTGCATCTCGTTGGCCCAGGCTATACGTCATAACGTATTGCACCAGGGCTCGGCGGTGCTGCCACAGTCGCTGTAACATGTGGAGAGTTGTATTCCAGCGTGTCGATACATCGCATTTCAGGCGATGAACTGGCAGGCCGAAAGACTTCTTGAGCAATGCAAGTCGATCAGCTGCGGCGGTTGAACGGCGGAAGTGAGCAGAGAGTGACTGTGCCCTGTGCAGAAACCCATCTAGGCCAGGATAGTGGGTTAAAAATTGCTGGACAACAAGGTTCAACACGTGAGCCATAGAAGGCACGTGTGTCACCTTGCCCCAGTGAAGGGCCGCACCCAGAATTGCAGCATTGTCGTACATGACCTTCCTTGGCTGCAAATTGAGTAGAGACAACCATTTACGAAACTCGGGCCGCAGAGCTGACCCCAACTCATCCGCTGTGTGACTCTTATTTCCAAGACATTTCAAGGTAAAGACCACCTGATGCCGTTGAGCTCTGCTGCCAGCATAGCAAGGAGGTTTGTGGGATTCCTTGTGCGCAGTTACAACGTGGGTGGCCTGACCAGGCAGGCTTGGGGCGGAGGTGCAGGACACAGACGAGGTTGAGGAGGCAGAAGCAGTGGAGGAACTTTGACATACAGAGGATTGACGCACAAGTCTTTGGGACGGCAAGACTTGTTCAGCGGACCCTTCTCCATCTAACACCATAGTTACCCAGTGCCCAGTCAGCGACATGTAACGCCCCTGTCCATGCTTACTGGTCCAAGTATCAGTGGTGAAATGCACCCGGTCACACACAGAGTTTCTCAAGGAAGCGGTGATGTTGTGTGCGACATGCTGGTGTAGCGCAGGCACACCTTTCTTGGAGAAGTAGTGGAGAGTGGGCATCTGGTACTGGGGCACTGCAATGGACATAAGGTCTCAAAAATCCTCTGTGTCCCCAGGTGGAAAGGCAGCATGTCGGTAGCCAAGAGCTTACAGAGGGATAAAGTCAACCTCTTAGCTTTGTCATGGCGCGAAGGAAATGGCCTTTTATTTGTCCACATCTGAGGGACAGAGATCTGGCTGCGGTGTGGAGACGGTGGTCAGTAGAGAATCCCTGGAAAAATGCAGGTCTGTGAGGAAAGTGCAGGCGGGAGACATGATGTTGCCTTCATCCAAAGTTGGTGCTCTCGATGTCAGCTGTACACCAGCACTTGTTTCCCCTTTCAAACCAACTGACGACCTACCAAGCAAACTGCCTGTTGCGGTTAAAGTGGTGGAAGGTCTGCATGGAAAACCAGTTGTGACAGCTGTCCCCACAGTCATAGAAGATGAATAGCGCACGGAGGAACTTGAAGGGGCAGACGGTGTTTTGCCCGCTCCGCTAGGCTGCATTTCAGTACGGTGAGCTTCCCACTGGGACTTATGCTTGTTATTCATGTGACGATTCATGGAAGAAGTTGTCAAACTGGTGAGTTTTTGGCCTCTACTTATAGATTGCCGACAAATTTTACAGATCATATGATTTGGGAGATCCTTTGCAAGGTCAAAAAAGGACCAGACTAGGCAAGGCTTAGAGGCCATGCAACCTGCAGAGCCACGCTGACTTGTGCTCAGAGGCAGAGTTGTGGCTGAGGATGCAGTTGTAGACGTGTTTCCAGTACTCCAACTCTGTCCAGGAAGGCGCAAGGTAACTTTGTTGTCAGTTGCATCCTCCTCCACTGCCTCTGGTGAAATCCTCGAGTGCCTGACTGTGGGTTGACAGTAAGTGGGATCTAGAACTTCATCATCAAGCGTTGTGTTTGCACTCCCCTCGCCCTCAGACCTAACCTTGTCCTGCCCTGACTGAATAGTTAAGTTGCCATCCAAATCAGGTATCTGCGCCTCATCGTCATCAGTATGTTCCTCATTGTCTTCACCAACAGGTGTTACAGTTTGGGAATGAGGGTGTACATTATGCTCAGAAACTTGGTCATCAGGGCCAGAATCTGAGTCACAAAGCTTCTGGGCATCACTGCAGACCATTTCCTGGTCTGTACTCACTGTAGCTTGGGAGCAGGCCTCTAATTCACAGGCTATAGTGTGACTGAACAGCTCTGCAGACTCAGCCATCTCTGTTACACCATACTGTGCAGGGAGGGTGGAGACTTGAGAGCTGGGAGAAAGCAAGTGTGATTGGGATGATAACTCAGAGAACTGTTGTTTTTTGGATGCTCAAGTTGAGGTGGAGGAGAGGGCACTTGTTGGAGCACTTGAGATCCATTCAAGCATGTTCTTTTTTTGTACATAATCTACCTTTGTTGCAGTTGTTCGGGTCCGTAAAACAGGGACCACATCGGATTGTCCACGGAAAGTAGTAGACATCTTACTTTTGCTGGAAGATGACCTATCTTCAGCAGATGTTAATGTAGCTTTCCCACCTTTCCCACGGACACAAACTTTTTTTCCTTTTCCAACACCCCTGTTCCCCTTCCCACCAGCATCTGTCTTTTTGCCACTCATTTTGTTAGCGACAAAATTGGCCACTTAAAATGTGGATGCAAAAATTGAGAGGTGGTGTAGATTTACACCCAGGATGCTACCTCAATTAGTATACATAAAACAGTTTGTATTTCGATTTATTAAAATTACTGAAAATTCCACCTGTGAAAATTGACACACACAAAAATACCAAGACCATGGGACAGCCCCAATAGTTCCTCCCTAGGGGAACAGAAACTAATGATTACTCCAAATCACACATTGGTGACACTGCCAAGGGAATAATCTCTAGATGACCCCTATTCTCTCTTTCCTCCACCTGCCAATGGAGATATGACTAACGTCACACGCACCCTAAAAGTGAAAAGGTGCCCCCATTCCTCGGCGGCTTTCCCTCCTATGATATCCCTGATCTCCCGTCTTGTTGGGTAGAATCTATAGGATTATGTCATAAAATAGTAGAGGGAAATAGAGAATAACACTTATCTGAGGTTTGTTCGGGTCATAGGTCCCTTAGCAGCCTTATTTTATGAAGAGGTCCGGGCTTTCCATGGTCCTTAACCCAATAAAATCAATTGACAAAGCTTCGACGCTTTTCTCCCCATTTAATTAATTGGGGTTCATCAGGAGACGATATTAATGGATGGCACAATCGCCAAGAACTGTCAGGGGGCTACTCCTTCAGCAGCACATACCTCTCCACGTGGATGTAGATTGCAGAGGTGATCTAGCTTTATAGACAGCTGAAGAACCAACACTGACTATCCCAGACAATTTTAGTATGCCCCTAACAGTGGCAGCAAAGTTTGCAATTAGAATTGCGTATCAAAAATGGACAGGTGTGTACCATGCAGAGGTGGTCTAGCTTTATAGACAGCTGAATCCAACACTGACTATCACAGACAATTTTTGTATGCCCCTAACAGTGACAGCACAGTTTGCAATTAGAATTGCGTATCAAAAATGGACAGGTGTGTACAATGCAGAGGTGTTCTAGCTTTATAGACAGCTGAAGAACCAACACTGACTATCACAGACAATTTTTGTATGCCCCTAACAGTGGCAGCACAGTTTGCAAATAAAATAGCGTGGCAAAAGTGTGCAGGTGGGTACAGTGCCTGGGTTCTGTGGGTCAGTGGACATGAAAGGAACACTAACTTAGTATTCCAGACACTTTTAGGATGGCAGAAAAAGTGTCCGCTTTTTGGGCAAATTAAATAGTGTGGCAAAACTGGGCAGGTGGGCACCGTGCCCGGGTTCTGTGGGTCAGTGGACAGGAAAGGAATACTAACTTAGTATTCCAGACTCTTTTAGGATGACAGAAAAAGTGTCAGCTCTTTGGGCAAATAAAATAGTGTGGCAAAAGTGTGCAGGTGGGTACAGTGCCCGGGTTCTGTGGGTCAGTGGACAGGAAAGGAACACTAACTTAGTATTCCAGACACTTTTATGATGGCAGAAAAAGTGTCAGCTCTTTGGGCAAATAAAATAGAGTGGCAAAATTTGGCAGGTGGGTACAGTGCCCGGGTTCTGTGCGTACCAGGACAGGAAAGGAAGCCTCACTTTCTATCCCTCCTAATGATGAAATGCAGCAAGGAATTTCCTGAGCTGGGGTACACAGACGCTGTTATCTAAAGCTGTACACAGTGTTTGCACGGACCTGCCTAGCAGCTATGGCTATAAACGCCTGGAAATCAGCCCTGAAAAGGGCTGAAATAAATAGCAGTCCCTAATCCCTACAGCGCTGTGTAGCTTGCACTATGTCTATAGCGCACACAGCAGGATCGGCGGCAGCAGCGTGAGCGGTGACTGTCACTCAGACGCAGAAGGCAGATAATGGCGGCGACGGGGAAAATGGCCGTATTTTATAAGGCAAGGACATGTGACATTCACAGCCTATGACACATGCCCTTGCTTGTCTGGCAAAAATCCACTTAGTTGTGTGTGTCTGTGATTGGCTGACATCCTGGCCCGCCCCACTGTGTGCGCTTAGGCGCTGTGTGTGCTTAGGAAAAAAAAAAAATGGCGATCGCCATTCTCTCAGCACCACAGATCTAAACCGTGTCCCCCCCGCACACTATACGCTGAAATTTGATAATAGCCTGAATCACAGTGACTCACGCTATTACAGTGAAAAGCCAGCTAGTAACTATCTAGGCTTTTTGCTGATCGAAATGTTCTCGAATGTAACTCGAACTGTCGAGCTTTTAGCAAAAAGCTCGCTTTCGAGTTCGATCTCGAGCACCTCCAAAAATCACTCGAACATAAAATTGGCGAACCTCGAACATTGAACATCGCTCAATTCTAGTGAGTACCTAATTTTTTAACATTATATCTATAGTAGTAATGCAATTTCAATTTGATATATTAATGGTTGCATGTTAAATTTGCCACCAGAATACCTGCATGTTAAATGTACCACGCGCTAACATCAGCTGCAGACCTGTAGACCTGTAGACCGGTGGCCATTTTTTCTACTTTTGTGAATCAGTTATTGGTGGGCACACTCTGTTATTCTCAGTGGTTCACCAATGGCCCAGGGCCCCTTAGGGCCAATCTGACACTTTTACCTTGCAATGTATGTGTCCCCCACATATTATGATGTCCTCTCAGTGCCCCCCACACATAGTATGATTGCCTCACAGTCCCCTACCACACTGTATAAAGCCCCCAAAGTACTTTCCCCCACAAATAATGATTCCCCCACAAAACCCTCACATAGTATGATGACCACATAGAATGCCTTTGCAGTGTCTCCCACACAGTATGATGCCTCCACAATAGCCTCCACCCAGCATGATAGCCTTCACATTTGCTCCTACACAGTATAATGTCCCCACAGTAGATTCCAACACACAGAATGATTCTCTCAAAGGGTTTCCCACATTGAATTATCCCTCCATAGTGCTCCCAAGCAAAAACTATCCCACACAGTTTGATGCTTCACAGTCCTCTCACAAAGTATTATGCCCTCCTCTGTGCACCCCAAAAAGTATAATGTCTTCACAGCCCCCATAATATTTATGCCATATAGTCACCTCATATATTATGATGTTCCCACAGTATAATGACCCTATAGTCCCCCACATACAGTATTATGGCCCTTACAATCCCTCACACAGTATGATGATTCTATGTTACCCCTACACATGGTATGATGCCCTTACAGTGCCCACCAATAATGTCCCCACAGTATATTCCCCAGCACAGTATGATGCCTCCGCAGTGCCTTCCAGGCATAATGATAAAAAACTACATTATCACAGCTCACCAAGCCCTATATGTATCCCAAATGGTGGATGGTGCTTGCACATCAGGCTGGATCCTGGTGTAACAGCGATGATCAAGAGAAGTGTAAAAAGCCAGCAATGATCTTGAAAAACCTCTGAAGCTTTATTGTGAAAAATCCATAAAAAAACATACAGTGGATAAAAAGCTCAGCATGTCTACGCGTTTCAGGCCTAACATGGAACTGGTCCTTAATCATGACAACATGATTAAAGGCCAGTTCCATGTTAGGCTTGAAAAGCGTAAACCCTTGTCTAGATGGTTGCTGGCTTTTTCCACTTCTCTTGATTATGCATAATGGTGGCCTTTATACACAGTATGACGCCCCACAGTCCCACCCCACACAGTTTGATGCCATCACATACACTCAACATATGTAGCACAGAACAGTTTCCCCATGTAGTGCAGTGATTCCCCCCAACAGTATGATGACTCTACTTTCCCCCCATCCAGACACAGAATGAAGTCTGGAAAATGCTTCCACACAAGCATCCTACTTGCTTCATTGTCCTGTAACATTCATATTCCTCTATTAATTACCTGGTGTTTGCTGTCCAATCAGGCAACTTGAGAGTTTTAAGTGACCTGAAGGCATTTTCAGATCCTTGATTCTCTACCTAGATGGAATGGTGGAGCAGGAATCTGACAGAACTCTCCACCATTTTATTCAATTGTATCTGTTTCCTGAAAAAAACAAATACAGTTAAAGTGCGGACATACCCTTGATCTCTTGAGATATAAGGGCAGCTCCCCAAATTTAGGATTATCTTGTTGCATTCTGAAGCATTTGGAGGCAAATATGCTGGATTATAAATCTGGTGCCTTTTGTAGAATTTAGTCCAAACTTACACCACATATTTTAGTTGCCTTTCTTTTAGACCACTTTTTTAAGCCAAAAAAAATGGAAGCACATCTATGTAATAAAGCAATTGTAAAATAGGACCAATCTATAAAGTCTCATGGCTTTTTCATAACTTGGAAAAGGAATAAGACCTAGCACTCTACACTCCATTTGACCCCAGGTCAGCTATGACCCCCTGCTGTGAACAGGAAAATGAAAGGGGCTATCTGATGGAGAGGAGATACAAAGTCTTAAAAATATGCTTTGAGGTAACAAATTTCCAACCCTGTGTGGAAAACTTCTCCTCTCTTCAGAAGAATTACAGCAGACAGATAGCACCAGATTCTAATTCTGCATATTGTTGTTTTATGACTGATCTAGAGCCAATAGTTATGGGAGATACATTTTCGACATTGTGACCATAGGACGAATGAAACACATGTTCTTGCATTGGGGTGCAGCCTTTAATTAATATACACCAGATGAAGGGGGTTGAATATGCCATGTTTCATATTTATGGAAAGCTAAAATTATGATAGGAAAGATGGCACTAATATTTTCTATCTAGGATCTCCGGGGTGGCAGATATATGTAAGATCAGCAATCTCCTTATTTTTGAGACCCAAACCCAAGTTCAAGGTATGTGGGCATGACTTTTATCTGATAAAAGCAGATTCTGATATATAATCATTGTTAAGTGCTGGAAGCTGTAGGATTGTTCTATTTTCAAATGGCGAGCTTTATTCCACAAAAAATTGTTCCAATTCCTATGACGACAGGTCTAGTACTTTTCTTTTGTTTATCTTTTATTTTATGTGATTTCATACACTGAATTGTTTTGTTTCCTTTGTAATATCTTTTTTATATTTTTATAAACACTGCCTACATTTTTTATTAAATTTACCAATTTTAATAGCCTTATTTTCTTGCTCTGTTTATCCCATCCCTGAAACCTCAAACATTACCAGTAATAGGTGTCCAATCGGCCAGTATAAATGATTGGTTGTGGCAGTTAGTTTTCTTGGGCTATTGCGGAGCTTGGGAGAGACCGTTCCAAACTATATATACTGCTCAAAAAAATAAAGGGAACACTAAAATACCATTGTGATGTTGTTCCCTTTATTTTTTTGAGCAATATATATATATATATATATATATATATATATATATATATATATTATACACAGCTCTGGCAAAAATTAAGAGACCATGGCAAAATTTTCAGTTTTCCTTATTTTTCTCTTAATAGGTATATTTTTGAGTAAAATGTAATTTTTTTTGTATTCTATAAACTACTCACAACATGTCTCCAAATTTCAAAGAATTACATTTTGTATTTATTTTCTGAAAATGAGAAATGGTAAAAATAACAAAAAAAAACATTGCTTTCAGACTTCAAATAATGCAAAGAAAACAAGTTCATAATCATTTAGAACTGAAGAAGAAGAACTGCTTACATTTTTGCACCAGGAGTGGCATAAGGTCACCCAAAAGTAGTGTGAAAGAATGATGGAAAGCATGCAAAGACGCATGAAAGCTGTGATTAAAAATCATGGTTATTCCACAAAATATTGATTTCTGAACTCTTCCTGAGTTAAAACATTAGTATAGTTGTTTCTAAAGGATTATGAACTTTTTCTTTGCATTATTTGAGGTCTGAAAACAATCCATTTTTTTGTTATTTTGACTTTTTTTCATTTTCAAAAAATAAATACAAAATGTATTGCTTGGAAATTCGGAAACATGATGTCAGTAGGTTATAGAAGAAAAGAACAATTTACATTTTACTCAAAAATATACCTATAAAGTGAAAAATAAGAAAAACTGAAAATTTTGCAGTGGTCTCTTAATTTTTGCCAGAGCTACTGCATATATATATATATATATATATATATATATATATATATATATATATATAGTAGAGACCAAAACTTTGGACACACCTTCTTATTCAAAGAGTTTTCTATTAGTTTCATGACTCTGAAAATTGTAGATTCGCATTAAAGGCATCAAAACTATGAATTAACACATGTGGAATTAAATACTTAAGAAAAAAGTGTAAAACAACTGAAAATATGTCTTATATTCTAGGTTCTTCAAAGTAGCCACCTTTTGCTTTGATTACTGCTTTGCACACTCTTGGCATTCTCTTTATGAGCTTCAAGAGGTAGTCACCGGAAATGGTCTTCCAACAGTCTTGAAGGAGTTCCCAGAGATGCTCAGCACTTGTTGGCCCTTTTGCCTTCACTCTGTGGTCCAGCTCACCCCAAACAATCTCGATTGTCTGGTGACTGTGGAGGCCAGGTCATCTGGCGTAGCACCCCATCACTCTCCTTCTTAGTCAAATAGCCCTTCCACAGCCTGGAGGTGTGTTTGGGGTCATTGTCCTGTTGAAAACTAAATGATGGTCCAACTAAACGCAAACCGGAAGGAATACCATGCTACTGCAAGATGCTGTAGTGGCCATGATGGTTCAGTATGCCTTCAATTTTGAATAAATCCCCAACAGAGTCACGAGCAAAGCACCCCCACACCATCACATGTCCTCCTCCTTGCTTCACGGTGGGAACCAGGCATGTACTGTATATATATATATATATATATATATATATATATATATATTAGGGTTATGGCAGAGTTTGGTAGCGACCATATCTGTTATATATATATAGTCCTTGGGATGGAATTGGGTGTGTACATACTATACATTCTCTGCAAAAGAGCTTCATAATTGCCCTAATAGCGAAAGCAGCTGTCTCCTCCTCCCTCAGTTGTCAGTCCATTGCTTACTGTCCTGACGATCGGAGTCAGCAGAATGCTGTTCGTGACAATCTATAGTAAATTTTATGTCATTTTATAACACACTTTGCCACACACACTTTTCTAGGCACTTTCTAACATTGTCTGGAAACCCAGAAAATCATAGTACATGGCATGTGCAGTAGAATTCTGGCTCAATTTTAGTTAGTAAATCTTAATCTTTAAGTAATATTTTAGCAATCTTCCCCCTGTCTCGACTTATGTGTCAGATTAGATACATAACCAATATGTAGTCAATGGTAATGAAATGCTCTTTTTTTCTCAGAAAACCTTGAGGTATTATATTCTAGTCCTAATTTAGCACTGAGAACCTTTGACACATGAACCTACCCACTCTTCTTCCTTTTTTCAGACTTGCATAGAACAATGAAGCTTTGTGTTACCCTCATTCTGATCTGCTGCATGGAATCTGCTTCTCCTTTTATCCTCAATCTGTGCAGATGCAGACAAGGATTATCATCATTATCATAATTAATGACTCGTTATTAGAGGGTGTTCAGGGTTCAGGTAAAAAGGAAACAAAGATGTCGTATAACAAAAAAAAGCTGCAAAAGGCGCTTGTTAAGGGGGAGAAGTGACACAACTAAAGAAGCATTATAAAAGCTATGGATAAAAAAGAAAAAAAATCTCCAGATAATTTAAATCACCAGCTAATCAACAATATTCTGTAGGCGGCAGAGTGCCGTGTGCACATATAATAGCTGGTTTAAGCAAAAAACAACCTGTGATCTCTGATATTCAATGTCAAAAGTCATAGCGCCAAATACACCTTTGTAAGAATTCTTTATTGCTCCAATACTTCTAATAATCTTACAAAAAGCCTTTATCCAGTATATCCTATAGTTTTGTGTCTACATCGCCTCTGTAGCCCTATTCCTCTTTGGGTATGTGCACTCAAGCTTTTTCAGTCTCCAAAACACTCATGAAAAAGTGTAAAACAAATACAAAAAATGAATGAATATGCCTTGTAATGTGGAAACAACTTGGTGTGCATATCTTCAGTATTTTGAGCTATTTTAACTCCTACAGCAAGGGTCCCCAACCTGTGGCTCGCGGACCCGTGATTTGTGGCTCATGGTTATCTTTTTGCTTGGTGCATAAGCAGCAAGTCTAGCAAACAGCTAAGAAGAGCAGGTTTACAGATGGTGACCTTTGTGAGTAGCCCCTCATAAAAGAGCAGATCTTATTGGTTGTAAGGTAGGAACCCCTGGAACTTGGTATACTGCCTTGGTGTGAATTCTGTGGAAAAGCTTTGTCTGTGATTGTACTGGTAATGGGGGCTCTGGGTGTCACTACTGGTGGGGGACTCACAATCCTCTCTCAGAGCTGAATGTGGTTCATGACACTCTTTGAGACCTGAATGTGTCTCTCAAGGCCAGAAAGGTTAGGGACCTCTGCCCTAGAAGTATCAAATGATGCAAAGTCGTTAAGATAAAATGTTAAGATAAAGTGACCTGACAATTCAATTCTTCAGGTCATAAGTGTGTTCAGTACAATTAAGAATGATCAGGACAGAATGGTCACTCATAGATATATCTGTCCACACACCATATTATGCCATTAGCAGCACTTGTCCTGTTTAAAATAGGCGATGTGCTGTAATGTGGCACTGGGCAGTAGTTGTGGGCGAGGTCTGTGTCAACAAAATAGTGTTGCGAAGGCCACTATTCAGGGTACAAGTAGCACAACAAGGACCTTCAGGCATCCGACTCCAATTTTTTTCCAGCTAAGGTGGGTTCAAACAGATTGAAGCAGGGGTTTCCAAACTTTTTTTAATCTCCTTAGAGAGTGGAGATTTTTGTCAGTGAAAAATCATAAACCATATGGGGGGAACTTCTCCAACTCATTCCGGAGGAAAGAAAACCACAAATCCTTTGTCCATTGTCCTTTGTCCATTTATTCACACAAAAGGATGATTTGGGCCTTTGTCTCATTATGTGAATGATTCTATATTTATTTTTTCCACACAGAATTGAGACAAATTTGAGGCACGCACACTGCAGTCACTGTTCCCTCCCTGCTTAATTTTTTTCTGTGGGTTTTTAGTGCCACGGAGGAAATAATAACTAATAGATGCATCCACCTGTCAACTGAAAATGCGACAAGCTGACTTTTCTCAAAATGTACGAGGCCTGCATTGGCCAAAACTTCTCAACCTCAGCTGATGACAGCAGCGGAACATTAAGCTAATTCACATGTTTCTTTTGTTTCTGGTATATTCCCATGCACCCCTTCCAACCCCATAAAAGGTATATGGTTCCTTATTTTTTATTTTTCTTGTCCTTTCTTCCTCTACCTTTACCATATCAACAAAATCATCATGCAGCACTCACCCAGAATTTTTAGAAAACCAGCAGGCAGGCGTCAGTTAAATGTTAGAGGGCCAGCAGCCATTTAGTACTCATATAATGTTTCGCGGGCCAGCCGCCGACTCTCACTCATAATTTTTACAGGGCCAACCAATATTTATTCCAAAAAATAGGCAGAAAAATAGTAACATAAAGAGGCATAAATATCCTCCAAAATTTAAGCATTTACTTACAGCAAAAAAGGCAGCAGTTGTACACCGCCCAGGCCAAAAACTACTACTGTAGAAGGATGCAGCTAAACCCCCACTAAGTGGAGTAATCACAGGTGCAGGAGGAGCAAATCACACACACACTTCCAAATTGCGGATGGGGCGAATGTTGAATGATAAAACTGTACACTGATGGCTTGCATAGAGAGCTGTTCAGACATGCAGATGCACAGTCACAAGCCCGCAGCTTATTACGTGACGCCCATACTATTAGATCAGGCGGGCTCCCAAGCCGTACTCCATCTGTGCACCATACAGGGACAGGAACTCTAATATGCAAGGCCTAACAGAACAGTTTTTGGCCTGGGCAGTGTACAACTGCTGTTTTTTTGCTGTAAGTAAATACAAAAAATAGGCAGTGTTTATAAAAAAAGTACAAAAGATGGTACAAAGGGGACGAAACGATACAGTATATACAGTTACATTAAATAAAAGTGTGAAAAAAGATAAGTACCTAACCTGTGGTCACAGGGGTGGCAAAATTTTCTTTTTTTGAAGAAAACTCTCCTCCTAGAAAATATGGAAAAATCCTATACCAAAGTGCATCTTCCAGAAAGATGCAAGGCGTCTGCTCAAACGTCTGTATTTATTAAAGAACAGGAACACCAACAAACCTACCCTAGGTGACATCAGATGGGGATGGTCATGGGATGTGGCTCCAGTCTCTAAAAAAATAAGATCTCCAAATTTCAGGATATCTTTGTCCCTGGAGGTCCTAGGTGAAAGATATGATGGTCATGCTTCCTATCACAGTTTTACCTTTCTATAGAGATGTAACATGGCATGGGTAGTATCATCCATTTGCCCAGTTATGTGCAGCCTGATGCTGAAAATGTGTCCACCATAATTATGTCTGCCAAAAGAACCCAATTTTTCATAAGTGCATGCTAGCTCTGCAGAGGCTGATTGCCATTTTTTTTAAATTCAGCAGAGCGAATTACAGAGGTGACAGAAGTGTCACTTCTCAAGCCTTGTATATACAGACCCAGGCTTTTTGCCTGATTTATAGCATAATGTACCAGTTCAATTACCTGGCTACACCAATGAAGGCTGAACGGGGGTCACATGGAGTGTAGATTCAAGCTTTTGGTTAATTTCCCAATTTTGATGAAGCCATGTTTTAATAGACTGATCCTCTAATACCTTTATTTTTGAACAGCAAACATTTAAAAGTTTGTAAATTTTGATCATAAACTTACACACATGCACAGAATTGTTGGTAACCTTTTGCTAAAGTAAAAAAAACAAAACACCATGGTCTCTGAAATAACATGGTGGGGTAGTTCAAGAAATTGCAATTTTTTGCCAAAAATCTCAAATTTTAATAACAAGTACAGTTTGGAATTTTTAGTGCTGTAGTGAAATAGAGCAAAGCAGTAGGAACCTCAACAAGTCAGGTACGTGTCACTTCTGTATTTGAGCACTCTGTTGAATGGGGTTCTGTGACCCATCTCTATTGTAATTGGGTCCTGTGTGGTGGATCTCGGACAATGATAGTTGTGAGGGTCAACCGGTTAAAAAGGCTGTTTATGGGACTTTTTAAACATTGAGTTCTGTGTGGTGGATCTACTTCAATTTTGGCTGTGAGTTAGGCTACTTTCACACTTGAGTTAGTCGCAATCCACCGCTTTGGAAACCAGCGCAATCCGTTAACATCTTGTGCTGTTTCCCATAGACTTGTATAGATGACGGATTGCAACTAATGCAGGAGGTTGTAGGAAGATCGGGATTAGGTGAATAAAATAGTTCTTTTTTTTGGGGGGGGGGTGCTTAACAAATGGGCCGTCTACTTTTTATGGGAGTTGTAAAGGGGGAGATAGGGGCATTTAATATTTTTTAAAAGTGGTTCTCAGAGGCATTTCTACTTAAGAGAGCACATAAGGGGTGTTAAAGACATTGTTACTATAGGTGTGCACTCACGAGGATATTACTACTTTAAAGCCCTGTGCGCACACTGCGTTTTTTGCCGCTTTTTTGCTGCAGGAAAGGTGTGTTTTTTGTTCATAACCTTCCTGCAGTCGTTCTCCAGCAAAATCTATGAGAAATCCAAAATGGTGTGCGCATACTGCGTTTTTTTTTTCCTACAGGTTTTGCTGCAGAATTTCTGCAGCAAAAAGAAGCAGCATGTCCATTCTTTTCCGCAGGTACCTGTGGTTTTGCCATTAAATAATGGTTAAAAACTGCAGGGACACAATCGCAGAAAATCCGTACCAAAACCGTAGCAAAACCGCACCAAAACCACAGTAAAACCGTATGCGGATTTTGTGTGCATCTTTTTGCCGCAGGTGCGGAATTCTGCCCGAGGGTGTGTAGTTTTCTTAAGAAACTCATCTATCCAGTGCTCACAGACCCTAGGGAAGTATCTCTGGCATTGCAATCATGAAAGCAACAAACAAGGGGCATCATAACTTTTAAGGGGGCATTATTATTGTATAGGGGCACAAAAGCGGGCACTATTTCTCTCTATTATTTCTATTATTCACACACGCAATCTTATTGCTTTACAGGGAGCAGAGTTTGGCCATTTTTACTTTATATGGGGCATCTGAAGATCATTATTATGTGACGCCCTGGACTAGTCAAGTCGTCCCAGGTAGTCACACACACACACACATCCCCCCCTCCCCGAGTAGGTGACAGCAGCCAACCAAGAAACCCTTGTCACCACCCTCCAGGTTTGATGTCCACACCAGGGGGGGCGGAGCTAGGCAGTTGGCTGCGCCCACCGAGGAGGAAGCGGGAAAAGACAAGTTCGCACGGAAGTTCTAGAGCAGTCTAGAGATTAGCCTTGACAGTGAAGGAGGGAGGACGAGTTCAAGGGCAGACCTGTGACCAGGCCTGCCAAGAGTCTACTCAGGTGACTGGGTCGGAGCCCAGTCACCTTTGGCAAGGAGGCAGACGGTGGTGGCCGACTGCAGGAGCTGGGATTACAGCCGTTGGAACTGTAGGGACCGAGTCGGGCGGTGGCCCGCCGGTACCAAACCGGGGAACCGACTGGAAAATGGAGCACCAAGAGGGGTACTCAGACCCAGTACAAAGCCCCGAACCGACAGAGCCGAGTCAAATCAACTGATTGAGGACTGGAGTTTAGGACCTATCCCACACAAGACCCGTTAGAAGACAACAGCCCAACCATACAGGGTAAAGCCACCGCCAAGGCATAGAGACCCAAAGGGCCAGCGTCAGCGGGCAAACAGGGCTCTTCCGACAATCAGCAAGCCGGGGAGCGGACTACCGTTGCTTAGGCATAGGAGTCAACCGTTCATATAAAAGGTGCAGGAGAAAGGCGGAAACCACCAACCCATTCAGGGAGAAGCTGCAGCCGGCTGTGGGCCCCGTTCATCATCCCGCTTGGTTTACCAGAGACTCCAGTGTATTGTGTCACTGTGAGTACACCAGTACCTTCGGGCCGCGCACCGCGCTGCACCGCTTCAGCATACGCCCACACCCGCTCCCACGCCTCAGCACCTCCCTCGGGCCCCCAGGACCATCACTCCCCTACTCACGGAGAGGTCAACACCAAGCTGCGCAACACCGTCCCTGGGAGGCCTAGTTAATGGCAGCGGTGGTGTCCATCTATTCACCACAACCCGTGGGTGGTGTCACGAAGTTACATCCCAAACCAAACCACCGCGGCCCCGGCCGTGGAACTTCCCCGTCAAGTCCCTGCGTGTAGCGCCAACCCCCTTGCAGAGCAATGTGACCCCCGGGTCCGTGAAAGGCTCGAGCCACCACCCACTGTACGAGCACGGATCCGAGTGGCTCGGCAGTCGCAGCCGAGCCCGCGGGGCGGTACACATCGACTCTTCTGTGAACAGGATAGAACCATCCACTTACCTGTGGAAGTGCGCCTGGAAATTGTTGTTAGCGGCGTCCCGCTGAAAAATTGCAGAGTCCGCCATCTTGGGAGCGAAAAGTTCCCGCCCGAGCCGTCTTCCCTGAGCTGAAAGGGCGCGAAAAGGGAAACCTCGCCCCCCGAGAGCAGAGTGGTGCAGAGAGCAAGGAGAGTGCCCAGAAAAGACCAAGGGGGGGCGGATGAAGATCCAGCCTCATGTGACTGAGGAGATAAAAGGCAGGGACTCCAGGACTCTGCCACCCATCTGGTTCCTGGACAAGCAAGTAACAACATGTTCGCCCCGTTTGAGAAGCCCGAATTCCCGAAGCCCGCGCCCGGAACAGCAGCGTGGGTGGAAGCCCGTACGACTCTTATGTGTTGCCGCCTACAAGTGCAGGTGAGGTACCTGATGGAGCAGTGGGCAACCGAGATGGGGGAGATAGCTTCGGCTGTGCGGGTGTGCGAGATGGAGCTGAATTTGGAGGAGTGGGTGGGCGACCCACACCCCTATGTCCTGGAGGGACCGGTAGCTGCAGCTGAGGGACCCGGTCTGCCCCCACTTCCCCTGTCACCTCCTCCCCAGCCCGTTCCAGCTGCAGCTGCCCTCCCGCTCGTTCCACCGCTCCCGACACCGGCGGTGGAACCCGTCCGAACTGCCCATTGCCCATGAGGACCCGCCTGTAGACGCGGCTCGCGGACGGCCGTATGTCCGGTCCGCACCAAGCCCGTTACCCTGGAAAGTGCCCGACCCGGACGTGATCCTGCCAGTCCCAGAGAAGGCGACGCCCAGAGAAGCCTCGGCCCTGGCAGTCCGCCCGGCCGAGGGGGAGAGCGCTACCCAGAAGAAGGCCCCGTATTGGGAGCGGCGGCCAAACCAACTGGGCCGGGAGATCGAGGCCTGTGAGAGGAGGAAAGCAGAGAACCTTGCCCGCACAATCTGGGAGAAAGACAACTTCCGGAGTGCTACTTACCGGGTGCGGGGCCCGACCTTCCAAGGCCAAGTCCGCCGGTTTGACCCCCAGCATGCATGGAGGTTCATCTTCAAACCGGGCCTGGAGGCCGAAGTGTTTGTTTCCCGACGGGACGTCAACTCCCACCTCCCGTTGGGTCATCCGGATCGGGATCTGGTTCCAGGGGACCTGGTGACCTACACCCGGCATTGCGGGGAGAGGGGCTGGTTTGCCCTCAGTGTTAAAAGGAGGGTGCGCCAGGATGTCCCGGAGTGCTCCCAGTCCCCTCCCGCGCCGTACAGCCTTGGAGTGACCGTTGAGGCTGAGTGTGAAGAAGATGAAGACCGAGATTAAAGGCAGCGGAACCCGGCTGCCAAAGTGAACAGTCCCCGTTGGGACCATACTGTGTTTTTGCCCCCGTTTTCAAAAAGACAAGGCCAAGAACTGGCAGGCCACCCAAAAACTATTGGGTTTGTAAATAACACCTTCCTTTAACCGGCCTTCCGGTTTCACAGCCTCCGGAGAGGCAGACTGGAGGGTGGGCCTGCGGGAAACAGATGGCCGAGGCCAGCCACCACTACAACCGGTGGCCATCCTCCGAGTCAGGGGTCCCCTTGGACGTGGGGCCTCTGAAAAGACAGGCAGTTGTGAAACCTGAACCCGTCCCATTGGAAAACACCTGGGCCTGTTCCTGGATTGGGCAAAAGGGGTGCTGTCCAATTCTTAGGGGCAGCATCAAGGTTTAGGTTGTTTGGGTGGGTGACTGAAGGACCCGGTCCCCTTTCCCGTATTAATAAAAATGTTTTTTGTATTAGTAACGTTCAAGTATGTGCCTCCCGTAAGGGAAGATCTGAAAAGTTAACATTTGAAGTTTGTACAACCCCCTTGCAGAGCGACGTGACCCCCGGGTCCGTGAAAGGCTCGAGCCACCACCCACCGTACGAGCATGGATCCGAGCAGCTCGGCGGTTGCAGCCGAGCCCGCGGGGTGGTACAATTACTTTTTTATAGGTGATGTCATGCCGGCATACTAGACATGCCGGCATTCCTCTGTACCTTGTGCAGTGTGCCTGCTTCCCTCTTCTCTGCCGCCACGTATAAGTGCAGTCCCCGGCTGTGTTTGTCGGTGGATGCCCACGTGATGGCCGGCTCTGCTTCCACCTAGGCTGCAGGCTTTGCACATGTTATGTGGGGTTTCCTGCTCTGTAGCCTAGGGACTGCTCGTGCACACTTCCTCCTCTTTTATAGGGAGATGTGTGAACCTTGCTAAGGTGTCCCCAGCCTATTGCTGGGAGGCACCAGCCATTTAAGGCTCCTCCCCGTGATAGGAGGGGCAGAGCATTTTGTTTGTGTTTTTGTATGTGTTCCTCCTGAAGGGCTGAGGTCTTCTGTTCCTGAGTCCAGTATGCAGGCAATCTTCCTGGACTCCAGCCTGGTCCTGTGTTCTGTATTCCTGAAGGGTTGGTGTCTTCTGTTCCTGAGTCCAGTTACCTCAATGAGTTCGGTCACCTGTCTAAAGCTGGTATCCTGTTTACAGTCTGGTTAACCATTGTCCCGGGTCCTCAGGTATCTGGATATTCAGGCACCGGCGTATCTGGTTACTGGCATTCCCCCTGGACTCCAGCCTGGTCCTGTATTTGTGTTCCTGCCATGTGTTGTACCCTGATATCCTGCTGTGTTACCTGTTATTGTGCTGTGTGATGTATCCGAAGTCCTTCCGTGTCCTGTGAATAAGGTCGTGTTTTATATAACCTGAAGACCTGATGTACCTGCTGAGCCTACATCACTCTGCTGTGGTCCATGTGTTGCGGGTGGGGGACAGACCACAACCGGGGGGGGGACGCTCGAGGCGCTCGGATCTGGGTGGTGGCTGTGGCTTGAGTGGCAGCCGGATCCGGGGCTCGCACAGCCGTCCGTCGCCCATGAGTGAAAAGGGTTTTTGTTACAGGGGATAGAGTCTTTGTCAGTGACGCCACCCATGGGTTGCGGTGAGGGATGGTGACACCGCCGCTGCTTTGTAGGTGGGCGCCCGGGGCTGATGGAGCGGGGCAGAAAGGTGGGATCCCCTCCACGGGTAGGGGAGGTGTAGTCCCGCGGCCCAGGGAACGGTGAGGGATTACAGGGAGCAGGAAACTCACAGTTCGGTTGTCGTGGTGCTGGATGAGCTGATGATGATTTGGAGGGTCAGTAACCACACAGAGTCCATATTGCAAACCAATAGTAGAGTAAATCCCAGCACTCAGAATGAAAACCAAGGGGGAATTATGCAAAAGTGAATTAAAAATTCACTTTTGCATAATTCCCCCTTGGTTTTCATTCTGAGTGCTGGGATTTACTCTACTATATGTTTCTTTATCCCCTAAGCACCTCCAATATATGTGGTAGAGCCTGTAATTCTTATACATTCATATTGCAAACCAAGGCCGGATGCCGGGAGCCTCTGGAGGGGTGTGCTGGATCCCGCACGCAGATATACAGCGAGGGGCCATTTCTCAAGCACTTTCTGTCTGTCTATCTTGTCTGGGCTAGTCCGCTTGTAACGGCCTCCGGACCGGATCCCCTCTCTCGGCACCGGCAGGCTACAACCCTGCCCCACTCTACCTCAGGTTCCCAGCGACCGGATCTCCATCACCTGTGGCCCTCACTGCCACCTAGTCAGCATAGCTAGTTCAGTCGTCCGGTTGTCCGGGGCTCCAACCCCGACTACCACCCTCTTCAGGGAGCTCCAACTCCCTCCCGTCAGCTCTCCACTCCTCTCTCCGACACAGACTGCTGTGCTCCTCCACGTCACTGTCCTGTCTTGTTCCCTACCCTTGTCATGGGGGAAGGGTGGTGACTAGGGCCTGATTGGCTGCTGTATACCTGTATGGGGACTGTGTTGGTGCCAAAGAGGAGAATGGCCTGCATTTTGGTGGATTTGTGCAGGCTCTGTGACAACCTGATTTTGCCAGGGCATCACACATGCCCATGCCTGCACTGCTCTGTTGTGGTCCGTGGTTGCTGTATCTGATGTCCGGTGTCTGATAACCTCTGCTCGATGTCTGGAGCCTTACCCAATGTCCGGTGTTTGATGACTTCTGCCCAATGTCTGGAGCCTGACCCGATGTCCATGACCTATGCCTATGGACCCATTCCTGACGTCTGACTCCTGGTGTCTCGTGCCTGATGTCTGCTGGTGCTTATTTTGCTCATTGCTGTTCAGGTCCCTGCTCTGTAATCTGCTTCCACAGTCCGGCTGTCACCATGGCCCGCTGAGCTTCCACAGTCCCGGTCTCTTGCCCTGGGAGTGGCACCTGGCATCCCGTCTTGCAGCGGGCGCTTAGTCAAGCCCCTCCATCTGCTAAAGGGTAAGTCTGGGTTTCCCATGTGGTCCAGTGGGTCCACTCTTCTCTCGGACACTCGCCGCCTCCTCTGGATCCGCTGGCGGTGAGGTCGTGACAGGTGACAAAAGAAGTATTATTACTGTGTGGAAGCAAGAAACCGGGCAAATTCACCAAAATTTACTCTAAGCTGTGTTTGTTTATTTGGTTGAATAACCTTTGGCAGTTTTAGAAACTTTATAGAGTAATTATATGTTCTCTCATGCTGGTCTATAATGGATGGACTAGCTCTAGTCTTAATTGTGTACAGTACGAAGAAATTAATCCTATGTGCTTCAGTAGATTGATGGACGGCTTGGTATATACTAGTTGCCTGAGCAACATATATTTTGAGCTTATTGCAGTTGATTCTTTTAAAGTCCACCACTTAAAAAAATAAACTGAATTGCGTTCCTGAATCCTGATGTAACCGTGTGCAGGTTTTGGCTCTTTATGCTCTAGATTTTTGCTTCTTTATCATTCTAAGGTACTGTAGGATGGAGCTGACTTACATTGTTTTTCATTCTGTTCTAGTGTCATCCATTCATTTCTCTATATAAATCAATTATCAGTGCCTAAATATATATGTCATTATTATAGATGTGTCAAAAATTCTAGCATAAAACTCAGATAACTTTATTGTGTTCCCTATAATCAAATAATCTGATATTTTTTTTTGTAAAGAAGTTAAAAAAAATATTTGTTACTACATTGCTACATTTTTATTATTATTATTATTATTATTATTATTATTATTTTATGCTAACTAGCACTCCTATGTGCTCCTATAAAATTGCAGTAAGGAAATTGTAACGTGCATCAAAGGTATCTAGTATTTTGAAGGTTAATATATTACACACAGTTTTAACTACTACTGTGGTTCAGACACATATTATACCATTATTGTTGTATTTATTATAATATATTGAAGCTTTACTAACTATAGTAGTTATTAATTGAATATTGTATTTATATTCCTTTGTATACAGCTTGTACTACTCTTAATAGTCAAATTCACCAAAAATCTGTTTGTCTTAGGCTAGGTTCACATACGGTGTCCTCCGCTTCACACTACATTGGGGCGTTTGTCGGAATCCCTGTAAAAATGTATTCCGGCAGGAACTCAGACGGAGCCATTCACTGGCATAAAGTCGATGGAGTCACTGCTTTGCCACTATCCTGACAGTATTCGTCTTTTTCAGACATGCACAATATAGTTTGCCTTGTTTTTGTGCGTGTTTGAAAATAATGAATATTGCCAGGATGGAGGATAGACCATAAAGTGTCCACAGTGACTCCGTCACCTTAATTTAAGTGCATGGCTCCGTCAGAATACAGTTTATTAGCGATTCTGGCAGAAGCCCGATGTAGTGCTCAGCGTAGAGGGATGTATTAATGTGAAACAGCTTTATGCAAATGCTTCATGGCCTTTTGGCTAAGATTAAGTGTAGTAGCTGTTCTTAGAAGTGTATCTGGCCTTGTCTGCTCATGTAGAGCGAGAACACTGTTGCACACTCAGTGGCTTATAGAGACATCTGGTTAGATGACTCTGACCCCCAGGATTGAAGCAATTTTCAAAGTAGGTTGAGAGATTGAAGTATAAAAATGGTTGAGGAGTGATGGTCTGGGGGTGCCTGAACTCGCTGTTTGTGGGACCCCACATGAGTAACAGCACATTTGTATGCCCTGCACTTTCATTCCATTAAAGCACCACAACACTTTTATCAGGGAGTGGTGCTTCTAATATAAGGTCCGTGACCATAGTATTATATTTACAAGTCAGCGTCTTCACCTTTTATTGGCACTGCTCCAGTTTCATGACGCCGTTAGTGACCGCAACTTCTGACTGGTCGGAAGTAATGCTCACAAGTTCTCAATGCAAGTCTATGAGAGCCAGTGTAAAGATCTCATAGACTTGGATTGAAAAGTGACCTCCAGCTTGCTCCAACAAACACTAGAGAGATCCGATAGCTTACAAACTGCTGGAGACTGATGGAAGCAGCAGCAATAGAATGTGAAGATGGCGGCAGGCAAGTATAAGACTAAGTGCAGGGAACTTAGTTTGGAAATACCACTCCAGATGTAAAATAAAAAAAATAACAAAACCGCTGGAGTGGTGCTTTCAGCATTCATCTTTAAGTTATTAAGGGGAATTTTTTAATTTACCAGCTGAAGGTCTATCAGCATTCACTTTAGCTGTTTTCAATATGTATCCCCCTTTCGCTGTGTCCTTTTCTCAAGGACTTTTCAGATTGCGGTTCCTGATTAGTCGAAGGGAAGGAGTAAGTGTGTGGCCATCAGGTTTTTCCCCTCTTGGAGGGAGTTTAACTTGACTGACATTTCCCTTCCACTAGGTGGCAGCCTAGCTAGATGTTGGGAACTTGACAGGTTGTCTCAAAGCTTCAGTGATTGGAGGCCAATTATGCCTGAATCTCACTGCAAATAGGAATAACGTTTGGAACACCATTCTAAGTCCGAACTGGGTGCAAAAACCTAAAAAAATATCACTATGGGGAGATAAGGTATGCACACCAGTGACTATGCAAGGGGAATACATGAAATAGCAGAAACTGCTGTGTGAATACTGACTTGAAAAATCCAATAGCTATATGTAAGAGTGAAAATGTGAAAAATGGAATCTGCATTACTGCCATGAACATATGAATCAAGAGAAATTTAGCTACTGAATTGATCAATGCAATAGAGCCCCAACACTACGCCAAAGTATTTCTCTACGTTGGGGTCCCTAGCTTGTGTGTGTCCTCTCATGCAGTTAAAAAACCTACTGTGTATGGGAAGCTGAGACCCAGGCTATTTATGCGTATGATATGGATTGGCAATAGGTGTGGTTGGGGAGGGTTCACAAATGAAAAAATACTAACAAATAGGAATAACGTTTGGAACACCATTCTAAGTCCGAACTGGGTGTGTATTCACACAGCAGTTTCTGCTATTTCATGTATTCCCCTTACATAGTCACTGGTGTGCATACCTTATCTCCCCATAGTGATTTTTTTTAGGTTTCTGCACCCAGTTCGGACTTAGAATGGTGTTCCAAACGTTATTCCTATTTGTTAGTATTTTTTCATTTGTGAACCCTCCCCAACCACACCTATTGCCAATCCATATCATACGCATAAATAGCCTGGGTCTCAGCTTCCCATACACGGTAGGTTTTCTAACTGCATGAGAGGACACACACAAGCTAGGGACCCCAACGTAGAGAAATACTTTGGCGTAGTGTTGGGGCTCTATTGCATTGATCAATTCAGTAGCTAAATTTCTCTTGATTCATATGTTCATGGCAGTAATGCAGATTCCATTTTTCACATATTCACTCTTGCATATAGCTATTGGATTTTTCAAGTCAGTATTCACACAGCAGTTTCTGCTATTTCATGTATTCCCCTTACATAGTCACTGGTGTGCATACCTTATCTCCCCATAGTGATGTTTTTTTAGGTTTTTGCACCCAGTTCGGACTTAGAATGGTGTTCCAAACGTAATTCCTATTTGTTAGTATTTTTTCGTTTGTGAACCCTCCCCAACCACACCTATTGCCAATCCATATCATACGCATAAATAGCCTGGGTCTCAGCTTCCCATACACGGTAGGTTTTTTAACTGCATGAGAGGACACACACAAGCTAGGGACCCCAACGTAGAGAAATACTTTGGCGTTGTGTTTGGGCTCTATTGCATTGATCAATTCAGTAGCTAAATTTCTCTTGATTCATATGTTCATGGCAGTAATGCAGATTCCATTTTTCACATATTCACTCTTGCATATAGCTATTGGATTTTTCAAGTCAGTATTCACACAGCAGTTTCTGCTATTTCATGTATTCCCCTTACATAGTCACTGGTGTGCATACCTTATCTCCCCATAGTGAATCTCACTGCAGACTTCTGGTCTTCAGTGATAAGAAATTGATTATTGGGGAGCCCTCTCCTTACAGAGTGTGCAATGATAAACACAAGAAAATGCACAAGGATGAAGGCTAAGGGAATGTTTCTTTGTCTTCTTGTGGATAGTACCAACTACCAAGCCAGAGTATGGAGACTTACAGGCCATGCTATGCACATGCAAATGGTGTCTTCAGAGAGAAAGAGGACTTGAATATATGGCAAGGCTCATTAAAGGGTTGATTTTGACTTATAGGACTGCTTCTTCCCTTGGCTGACACTAGATTCATTGCTCTCTTTCTCTGTGGAGAGGTTTTATATACAGAGTGTCAGGAGGAGAATGTGCAAACTCCAGTGAGATATTGCCCTTGGTCAGATTTGAAGCCATGCCTACATCACTACAAGGTCCCATCGCAGAGGGGACTACACGTTTCGGTGGCCTTGTCCGCCTTCCTCACGGTCCTAACCTCACCTCACCTTAGGACAGTGAGGAAGGCGGACAAGGCAGCTGAAACATGTAGTCCCATCTGCGATATCTCCTGCTAACCATATGTTGTTGTTCCTGAGCCTTGTGGGTTGTGTCTACTTTTATGGATATCACAAATAAAGAAGTTTTATTACAGCACCGCTGTTTCCAAGTCTTTGCTGGATTTTCCTTATAGACATATATATATATATTATTATTATTTTTATTATTATAGCGCCATTTATTCCATTGCGCTTTACAAGTGAAAGAGGGTATACGTACAACAATCATTAACAGTACAAAACAGACTGGTATAGGAGGAGAGAGGACCCTGCCCGCAAGGGCTCACAGTCTACAGGGAATGGGTGATGGTACAATAGGTGAGGACAGAGCTAATTGCACAGTGGTCTACTGGACTGAGGGCTATTGTAGGTTGTAGGCTTGTTAGAAGAGGTGGGTCTTGAGGTTCCTCTTGAAGCTTTCCACGGTAGGGGAGAGTCTGATGTGCTGAGGTAGAGCATTCCAGAGTATGGGGGATGCACGGGAGAAATATTGTACGTGATTGTGGGAAGAGGAGATAAGAGAGGAGCAGAGAAGGAGATCTTGTGAGGATCTGAGGTTGCGTGCAGGTAGGTACCGGGAGGCTAGGTCACAGATGTAGTGGGGAGACAGGTTGTGTATGGCTTTGTATGTCATTGTTAATGCTTTGAACTGGAGTTGTTGGGTGATGGGAAGCCAGTGAAGGGATTGGCAGAGTGGCGAGGCTAGGTAGTAGCAAGGGGAGAGGTGGATTAGGCGGGCCGCAGAGTTTAGGATAGATTGGAGGGGTGCAAGAGTGTTGGAAGGGAGGCCAGAGAGCAGGAGGTTGCAGTAGTCAAGGCGGGAGATGATGAGGGCAATATATATATATATATATATATATATATATATATATATATATATATATATACAATACAGACCAAAAGTTTGGACACACCTACTCATTCAAAGAGTTTTCTTTATTTTCAGGACTCGGAAAATTGTAGATTCACATTGAAGGCATCAAAACTATGAATTAACACATGTTGAATGAAATACTTAAAAAAAAAGTGGAATAACTGAAAATATGTCTTATATTCTAGGTTCTTTAAAGTAGCCACCTTTTGCTTTGATTACTGCTTTGCTCACTCTTGGCATTCTCTTGATGAGCTTCAAGAGGTAGTCATCGGAAATGGTCTTCCAACAGTCTTGAAGGAGTTCCCAGAGATGCTTAGCACTTGTTGGCCCTTTTGCCTTCACTCTGCTGTCCAGCTCACCCCAAACCATCTCGATTGGGTTCCAATCTGGTGACTGTGGAGGCCTGGTCATCTGGTGTAGCACCCCATCACTCTCCTTCTTAGTCAAATAGCCCTTACACAGCCTGGAGGTGTGTTTTGGGTCATTGTCCTGTTGAAAAATAAATGATGGTCCAACTAAACGCAAACCGGATGGAATAGCATGCCGCTGCAAGATGCTGTGGTAGGCATGCTGGTTCTGTATGCCTTCAATTTTGAATAAATTCCCAACAGTGTCACCAGCAAAGCACCCCCACACCATCACATCTCCTCCTCCATGCTTCACGGTGGGAAACAGCCATGTAGAGTCCATCCGTTCACCTTTCCTATAAAGACACGGTGGTTGGATCCAAAGAACTCAAATTTGGACTCATCAGACCAAAGAACAGATTTCTACTGGTCTAATGTCTATTCCTTGTGTTCTTTAGCCCAAACAAGTCTCTTCTGCTTGTTGCCTGTCCTTAGCAGTGCTTTCCTAGCAGCTATTTTACCATGAAGGCCTTCTGCACGAAGTCTCCTCTTACTATTATTATTATTTATTTTTATAGCACCATTTATTCCATGGTGCTTTACAAGTGAAAGAGGGTATACGTGCAACAATCATTAACAGTACAAAACAGACTGGTATAGGAGGAGAGAGGACCCTGCCCACGAGGGCTCACAGTCTACAGGGAATGGGTGATGGTACAATAGGTGAGTTGTTGTAGAGATGAGAAGGTGTATCCAAACCTTTGGTCTGTACTGTATGTATATGTGTGTATATATATATATATATATATATATATATATATATATATAGCGCCCAGAGAAGGGGGTACTCGGTCCCGGGCGGTAACAAATAGGAAAGTCACTCTGGTGGCCGCTGCCCGGTCCCGTGCTCTGGGCCCCTTTTGTTCATGGGGAGCATTTACAGGGGAGCTAAGAGTTTTTGTCATGTGACGCCACCTGCGGGTTGTGGTTAATGATGGAGAACCGACGCTGCTCAATATGGGTACTCCCAGGGCTAGTGGTAGTGGCAACTGTGATGGTAGGCCCCCTGCAGGTAGGGCTGTGCCTGGGAGATGTAGGGGGGCAATGAGGAGACCACACCAGGTTGTCTTTAACAGTCTCTACTCACTGTGGACCCAGGGGTTGCTGGTTCAGGTCCCCGGAGGACCAGTGCCAATGTAGTGACCCAGGTTTCTCTGTCCCCTGCACTCTCTGTAGATTGAGTCCCCGTAGCGTGGAGCGTTTGGGGACTCCGTCTGTCCCTTTTGGGGTACAGTCTCCTTCTCCGTACGGCGGGCAGTGCGGACCCTGCAGGGAGGTAAGTGTCCAAACCCAGATCCTAGTTTACTGCTGATGCCTCCAGATTATTTGGTTCAGTGAAGTCCGTGAAGGTGTCCTCACCGTGCAGGTATTGCCAAACCATTTGAAACTTGACATTTGGCCTAGGGTCCTGTGCCCCGTGCATGCTCCGGTCCCAGCGGTATCTCGGTACCCATCCTGGCGACCTCTCTCCTGTGCCCCTGGGGTCACTGTTACACGGACTCAGCTAAGGCACATCCGCACACCTTTCCTGTGTGCTTCACTCTCCTCTCGATACCACTGACAGTCTGACCCCTCCCACCAGGCTGGCTATACCCAGGGACTCGTTCCCATGGAGACCATCCCCTTACGTGGTTAACCCTCTATGCCCAGTGTGGAGAGGACAACTAGGATTTTGTAACGCCTGCCTGGATCAACAGACTCAGACAGGCTGTAATGGACAGACTAGGGGGAAGCCCCTCACCAAGCAGGACCCCCAGAACCCTGAAACCCTTTAACCCCTATACAGGGATTTGGAATTACACAGGGTACTTGAGATTTCTACCTGTGGAAGGCTGCAGTCCGAGAGAGTAGTTGTCAGGCAGGGTCAAACCAGGAATAGCAGAACAGGGACAGAATCGGCAGGCAAAGACGTAAACAGAAAACGTAGCAGTGGTCAGATCCGGGTCGGGCAGCAAGGTACAAAAACAGCAGGCAGAAGGGTAGTCAGCAACAAGCAGAAATCACAGGAATCAAAATACAAACAGCACATGAGCCAGGAGTACAGAACTATCTCTGGCAGTGGTCATGTGACAGGAGGGGGAATAAGAAGGGTGTGGTGTCTTCCCATTGGCTGTAGCTGAACGCTGGCAACTTCAGCTGGAAGACACATGCCACCCACAGTCAGCCAGCAGTACTGCAGATCCCAAGATAACCCAGCTCAGTGGATGATCGGAGCCTGCACCCACCGGCACCGCTGGCATCGACTCCTCTCCCATCACCAGCACCATCCACGGCAGGAACACGGCGTCGCCTGGTGATCGGAGCAGAAGTCGCTGGAGCAGACTCCGGCGGTGACGTAACAGATTTAAATTGTCTTTTGGGGGAAAAGGCACTGATACTCCCAGTCCCAGGGGGTAGGTCCTGCATCCCCAAGGGGATGCAGTTCCCTGTAGTGCCCTGAGGGTTACCAGGGGCGCTACATATATATATATATATATATATATATATATACACTGTGTGCAGAATTATTAGGCAAATGAGTATTTTGATCACATGATAATTTTTATACATGTTGTCCTACTCCAAGCTGTATAGGCTTGAGAGCCAACTACCAATTAGGTAAATCAGGTGATGTACATCTCTGTAATGAGGAGGGGTGTGGTGTAATGATATCAACACCCTATATAAGGTGTGCTTAATTATTAGGCAACTTCCTTTCCTCTGGCAAAATGGGTCAGAAGAGAGATTTGACGGGCTCTGAAAAGTCCAAAATTGTGAGATGTCTTACAAAGGGATGCAGCAGTGTTGAAATTGCCAAACATTTGAAGCTTGATCACCGAACAATCAAGCGTTTCATTGCAAATAGCCAACAGGGTCGCAAGAAGCGTGTTGGGCAAAAAAGGCGCAAAATAACTGCCCATGAATTGAGGAAAATCAAGCGTGAAACTGTCAAGATGCCATTTGCCATCAGTTTGGCCATATTTCAGAGCTGCAACGTTACTGGAGTATCAAAAAGCACAAGGTGTGCCATATTCAGGGACATGGCCAAGGTAAGGAAGGCTGAAAACAACCACCTTTGAACAAGAAACATAAGATAAAACATCAAGACTGGGCCAAGAAATATCTTAAGACTCATTTTTCAAAGATTTTATGGACTGATGAAATGAGAGTGACTCTTGATGGGCCAAAAGGATGGGCCAGAGGCTGGATCAGTAAAAGGCAGAGAGCTCCACTCCGACTCAGACGCCAGCAAGGTGGAGGTGGGGTACTGGTATGGACTGGTATCATCAATGATGAACTTGTGGGACCTTTTCGGGTTGAGGATAGAATGAAGCTCAACTCCCAGACCTACTGCCAGTTTATTTTCATTAAATGTTTTATATTACATGTTGTACAAAAAAGGCGCAAAATAACTGCCCATGAATTGAGGAAAATTAAGCGTGAAGTGAAGCTCAACTCCCAGACTTATTGCCAGTTTCTGGAAGACAACTTCTTCAAGCAGTGGTACAGGAAGAAGTCGGTATCGTTCAAGAAAAACATGATTTTCATGCAGGACCATGCTCCATCACATGCATCCAACTACTCCACAGCATGGTTGGCCAGGAAAGGTCTAAAAGATGAAAAAATAATGACATGGCCCCCTTGTTCACCTGATCTGAACCCCATAGAGAACCTGTGGTCCCTCATAAAATGTAAGATCTACAGAGAGGGAAAACAGTACACCTCTCGGAACAGTGTGTGGGAGGGTGTGGTGGCTGCTGCACGCAATGTTGTAAACAAATCAAGCAACTGACAGAATCTATGGATGGTAGGCTGTTGAGTGTCATCATAAAGAAAGGTGGCTATATTGGTCACTAATTTTTTGGGGTTTTGGTTTTGCATGTCAGAAATGTATATTTTTAAAGTTTGTGCAGTTATATTGGTTTACCTCGTAAAAATAAACAAGTGAGATGGGAATATATTTGTTTTTTATTAAGTTGCCTAATAAGTCTGCACAGTAATAGTTATCTGCACAAACAAATATCCTCCTAAGATAGCCAAACCTAAAAAAAACCCATTCCAACTTCCAAAAATATTAAGCTTTGATATTTATCTATTTAATCTGTTGGGTTGATTGAGAACATAGTTGTTGATCATTAATAAATATAAATATATATATATATATATATAGAGGCGATGAGGATGTAGACCAGCTCACCTGTGACAGCTCTGAATGAATGGTTTCGCCTGTTATCTTATACATTGCATGTATACAGAGCCCCTGGACACCTTAAGATCAGTTTTGGCTTGGCCCATAAACAAGGCGGTTTATACCGCCGAAACGCGTGTCCGTAACGCACTATTTCCTGCAATTTATTATTTACAGCTCTGCTATATATACTTTTTATTTTTTCTATCAATAAATCCATTGTTTTATGCCAACCGGACCTCTTGATATTTGCTGGATCACTCTTCCTTTTCTATATAAAAGTTATATTATAGTGTATATAATAAGATTATTTGCTGGACATGAAATGCTGATTAATAGTGCAGGGCTGGCATTAAGGGTGGGCAAACTGGACAACTGCTCAGGGCTCTCACTCTCTTAGGGCCTCCCAGATTTTCAAACACAAACTGCAGTGAGAATACAATTTCTGTATTCACTGTAGTTTCCGAGGTTAACACTGCAGAAAGACCTTGGTGACATCTCAGTCATATGAAAATTATGTCACTAAAGGTTTCAATGAATTGGGTAAATATTACTCCAGTGGCTTTATTTATTAAGACTTCCATGCACAATGCCAGTCTTAATGAATCAGGACTATTGTTCTCAGTAGCACATCGCGCAGTGTAAACAGGAGATGTACTGCCGATAACATGATCTGTATGGGGACAGAAAGATCTGTTGTTGATCGTTCTTACCCCATTATTCTTTCTTATCCCATGTGAAGTGCCTTATGCACAAGTGCCGAATGATTTTGCTATAATCAATTGCACTCGTTTAAAGGTCTGAAATCGGCTCCTGTAAATACAACTTAAAAGTGTGATGGTGTCTGTGATGTTAGGAGTTAGGACACGATTTTTACTTTTGCCCAGGGCCCCACTTTCTCTAAAATCAGCCCTGTAAATCTTGAGCGATATCAATTAGATAGAATAGGATTGGGAGAGGTGAGTAATTTTGCTTGAAACTGTATACTAAGCATCTTACTGATTAGTCTTTATTACAAATTTCCTACTATTTTGGAGGAGTAAATTCTAGGGATGATCGAATATCACAAATATTTGGCAATATTTGGCTTAGCGAATATCCGACGAATAGGTCGCCGCTAAGCGAATATTCGATGCACAATGTAAATCTATGGGAAGTCCGAATAGTTGCTATTCGGCAACTATTCGGGTTTCCCATAGACTTACATTGCGCATCGAATATTCGCAAATAGTCGAATAGCGGCGACCTATTCGGCGAATATGGGCGTTGCCGAATATTTGCGGTATTCGATCATCTCTAGTAAATTCTTTATATCACCTCCACCTAGAAAGCTTTCCTGCTTCTTATACACTCCATTTCAGAATATGTGTTTAGGGGAGAAAAGATGCAAGTCAGAGTGTATATAAGAAGTAAGTGGTAACAATTCTCTTTGGGCAGAGTCACATGTCTGACATGTCAGTGTAAGGAGGTTTGTAAGCTATGCATTGAGGGAGTAAAGCACACACTGCAGATTTCACAAGTGAAAAGAAGGAAAATCACACACTTATCAACATTACAAAAAAATTAAACTTTGCGCTATTCTGTAATTCTATCTTTACATTTCCAGTAATCATCTCTTAGAGTGGATCCAGCAGCAATCCATTGGCAAAAAAGTTGTGCAGACAAAACTTTTTGGTCCATTTTTAAATAATTGATTTTAGTATGATCCATTTTTTAACTATGAAGTCTATCCATTCTCCATAGACTTTGATGTTAAAAAAAGGATCCAGTTAAAATTGTTTTTGTTTTTTTTTTTAAAACTGACAAAAAAATCGTGTCTGCACAACTGTTTTGCCAATGGATTGCTGCTGGATCCATTTTAACGGATGATTACAGGACTTGTGAATTTAGCCTAAAATTAAGCTAATTACTAACACATCATATGGTATTATTTATATATATATATATATATATATATATATATGCTTTACAATACAAAAATATACAATTGAAATTAATTTTAGCATTTTTTTATCGGAACTGTAAAATAGCTCTGCCTCCGAAGTATTTTTGCTTCTAAGGACATGAATGTGGTGTAGTAGACTCATGTCCGAATCTTCTCCTGCGGCATGTGGATTGAAAAAGGGGTAAATGATACTGTAAGTGTAAAGCTGTGTATGTGCCATATTATCAGTCTCGGAGCACAGGCTTAGTAGACACACGGATAGAAGACAGGAGAAAGTGCGAGTCAGGTAATTTATGGTTTCAGAAACTGCTTTGATCTATGTATTACTTTTATATTTGCATAAGCGAAAGCTTGAACGGGGCGAAAGGAGAAAGTGAGAGCAGAGGAGGAATTTATTAAATTTGTCCAATCTGTCAGATATTAACCCCTCGCTGCCTGAACCTGCTCCCGAACAAGATTTTCCCCGAACGATGAAGAATGATGAAGATTACACACAATTCTAATGCGGGATGTTGATTTAGACATGAGCTCTGACTTATAAATATTCATGCGAGGGATCAGCGCGGTATTTTAGTTGTAAGACTTAGCCGTGTAAAACACTAAAATGAACAAGCAGTAGAGTTATGTAGATATAAACGAAAAGGTCCTGAGGACCATAGAGAAGAGGCATACGGAAAATGTTTAAAATAAGAAGTGTGGCAATACTAAATAATCTCTATATGGATCCCGGCTAGGATGTGTGAGACTGTGCGACCTGGGTGGCTAGAATAGCCAAAATAAGAAGTCCTACTCTTTCTCTTACCCTTTTACTCACATACACCAATATTGTCATCAAATGTAGACATGTCTGTCATCTGTTGAGTTCCTCATTCACCTACTTATACATGTCTAGGCGATCTTATGTCTTTTTATGCTAGGTCGAGCTCTTTCAGCTTTCCTACATAGACCAAGCAGTTCCTGTAAGAAGAGATGAGACAAACTGTGAAAATTGTGATTAGCAAAGTGACTAGCGAATCGCACGATTATTAAATCAGTCAACATGATACGATGGGATATATTATGGATCAGTTTTGTTGCCTTCATAATCTTACATGAACATTTTGGTGATGGAATTAGGATGATTGTAAAATCAGCCAAAAAAGTCCAAAAAATAAAAGGTGTATACAACATATAACAAAGAATATTCTACCTGTAAAGCATATTATTATTATTTATTATTATAGCATCATTTATTCCATGGCGCTTTACATGTGAAAAGGGGGGGAATACATGGGCAAGTACAATAATCATGAACAATACAAGGCACAGACTGGTACAGGAGGAGAGAGGACCCTGCCCAAGGGCTCACAGCCCACAGGGGATGAATGAGGCACAAACTAGTAGAGAAGGAGAGAAGACCCTGCCCACAAGGCCTCACAGTCTATAGGGGATGAGTGAGGCACAGACTGTACAGGAGGAGAGGGGACCCTGCCCGCGAAGACTCACAGTCTACAGGAGATGGGTGAGGCATCGACTCACACAGGAGAGGAGAAAGGACCCTGCCCGCGAAAGCTCACAGTCTATAGGGATGAGTAAGGCACAGACTGTACAGGAGGAGAGAGGACCCTGCTGGTGAGGGATCACAATCTACAGGGGATGGGTGAGGCAAAGACTGATGCATGAAAGGAAAGAGACCCTGCCCCAAGGGTTCATCGTCTAGAGGGGATGGGTGAGGCATAGACTGGTTCATGAGGAAAAAGTCCCTGCCCATGAGGGCTCATGATCTACAGGGGATGGGTGAGGCACAGACTGGTATAGGAGGTGACAGGACCCTGCCCATGAGGGATCACGATCTACAGGGGATGGGTGAGGCACAGACTGGTACAGTAGGAGAAAGGACCCGGCCCTAGAGGACTAACAGTCTACAAGGGGATGGGTGAGGCACAGACCAGTCCAGGGGGAGAGAGGACCCTGCCCACGAGGGCTTACAGTCTACAAAAGTTGGGTGAAGGTACAAAGTGGTACAGGAGGAGAGAGGGCCTTGCCCGCGAGGGCTCACAGTCTAAAGGGGATGGGTGAAGCACAGACTGGTACAGGAGGAGAAATGACCCTGCCAGTGATGGCTAACAGTGTACAAGGGATAGGTGAGGCACAGACTGGTACAGGAGAAGAGAGCACCCTTCCTGCGAGGGCTCACAGTCTACAAGGAATGGTGAGGCACAGTGAGGCACAGACTAGTACAGGAGGAGACAGGACCTTGCCCACGAGGGCTCACAGACTACAAATATAAAACAAAATTAAGAAGCTTATTAGTTACTGACAGCAAAACAAATAGCAAAGCAAATATTTAGATCTCAACAATTTTTTACTGGAATTACTGTATTTTGTTGTTTTTAAAGTACATCATTAAATGGTTTGTTCACTTTTGGAGATTTTTTTTACTTAAATGGATGGTTTTTATGTTTTACAGTTTTTTGCCACATTCATCAAGACTGGCGTTTTTCACATTAAGAGGTGAGGCGGTGGGTTCTAATGGAAAGTGTTGCATTAATTAAAAGGGAGCGCACCTCTTAATAAATTGGGTCGCCACAAATTTTACCTCAGTCAGAGAGTGAAGTAAGATTTATATAGGAATGCTGCCGCTCCTCATGAAGTTGGCCAAAATGACCTGAAAGCGCCTAGAGTCAACAGAATTTTGCCTAGGCTTTTCAAAGCTTTTTATGCCAGTTTTCAGGGTGTCTGTGTTTTGGTATACTTATTCTGGCTGCAGAATGAGTTAAATGAAAATCAGTCACTAAGGTCATTCTGAGGGTAGAGATTGTAACCATATTATCTGTTATGAGCTCCTCTTAGCTGATTTATGATCACAGATCAGATCAAAGTTGATTGCTCAGGGAACCAAAGAGCCTCTGAAAGCCAATTGGTGCAAACATTTTAATGAATCTCAAATACAAACAGGATTTTAGCCAGAAATACATTTATTTAAAGAGGTTGGCCAGTACTTTAAAATTGATGGCCTGTCCTTAGGATAACTCATCAATGTCTGGCCAACCGGAGTCCAAAATCCCGCACCCCCACTGATCAGCTTTTTGTGGTGCCGGCAGCAGCAGGTGGCCGGAAACAATCAGGTCTGGAGCTGCCCCGTTTTCTCATAGCGGCCGGATACTGAACATACGCCCCTCATTGATTTGAATCGGAGGCAGATGTGCAGTACCTGGCCACGGCTGCTATCATTTGAAAGGGCAGCTCTTGGATTAAGCATTGCTGGCTGCCACCACCAAGACAGAGTACAGCTAATCAGTCATAGATGACTTATCCTAAGGATAGGCCATCAAAGTTAAAGTAGTGGCCAACCTCTTTAAGTAAAATTAAAAAAAAAAAAAGAAGAGTCCAAAAAGGTGGACAGCCTCTCTAATATCGATTAAAGATTGCTACTTGTATCCTTCAACATAAGTAATACTTTTTTATATAAAGGTACAATGTTAAAAAGAGATTAATTGTGACTGAAGTTCAATGATTGACCATCGTTATAAGTGATTGATCGTGGATTCAATTTCTTGTCACACTGTGTAATTCCAAAATCAAAGGGTTTGCCACTTCCACCCTCACACAACGCTATCTTATGAGGAAAGGGCAGATGTGCTTTACTGAACAGCTGCCACACATTGAAGATGTATTACAACCTGAGGGAGTTAAGTACTCCTCACAACTAGTGAGTGATTCAAGCACATTAAGGAGAATTGTGGCATTCCAGAGATTTGATTGCAGCGATTGGTTAACACTATCTGTAGAACACACCGGTCATCAGAGAAACGCTGAATGAAATGTTAATTTGAGGGTGAGCTTATATTATATTTTACTTTCTTACACAAGGGCCCTCGGTTGATCAGGACTTGCGGTCAGTGGGAGTTCTGCCAGTACACACATGTGGTATATATTATCCACAGTGGCTTAAGAGGGATTCTCGTCCTGCCACTCACCTATCTGCCCTCATGATAGAGGGTACTGCAAGAAGGTTTTTACAGCTGCAGTGAATTAAGGAGAAGGGGGAGAAAGAGACAAAAAGACAACATTGAGCCTAGAGTTGGAGAGGAGGCCACAGTGTGGATGTAATGGAGAAAATATGTGGAGGGACGAGAGCAGACTGTATTTGTGTTTGTTTGCTCCTGCCCACACACAAGCTCACAGCGAGGGCCAAAGACTCAGGGGTCCATATAATATCTATCATCAGAAGCTGATGGTCTGAGTGTGATACAAAAGAAGTTCTATAACCTGTAAGAAAGAGTAAGAAAAAATTGTAGAAAGTGTGTGGTCAGCAAGTATTTTTTTATTAAATAAGGAACACACTGTAAGTTGTATGAAAACCATACGGTGAACACTATTCCTACTGTACTATGGATTGTATTGAAATGCACGATGAGTACATTGAATGTATGGTTGATGACGGAAAACTCCATATATAAGTTTTAATTTCCAAGGTGTCTCAAATATAATCAGGCCTAAAGGGGTTTCCCATAGGTATATTTTCATTAATAGAATATGCCATAACTGTCTAATTGGTGTTGGTCGGACCACTGGGACTCTACAATTACTAAAGCTCTTTCAGAAGACAAGATGATGCACAATTATCTGTTTGATTATTTCACCAATTTTCGTTAAGGGAAACCTGCCAGCCCAAATATGCTTGGCAATCTACTGGCATCATGTTGTAGATCAGCGGCAACTGATTTATTGTTCTGCAAGGAAAGATTTAGGGGCATGAAAGTAACATTTCTGGCGTGTTGCACAGAGGCGCATGTCACTGATAAGATGCGCTAAATTCATTAAAACTGTTGTCCACTACTATGACAACCCCTTCTTATTCACCATGTTTTCCCCCATTAAAATAAAAAAAGTTTATACTCACCCCCCAGCAATGGCGGCACTTGCTGTCCCGGGTCTCACGTGAAGTTGTGGCTTCAATGGTCTCGCCTTCAGGTGTATTTTTTTTATTCACTTATATAGCGCCATTAATTCTATAGCGCTTTGCATATGTGATCATCACTATCCCCATTGGAGTTCACAATCTAAATTCCCTCTTTGTATGTCTTTGGAGTGTGGGAGGAAACCGGAGAACCTGAAGGAAACCCAAGCAAACACGGGGAGAACATACAAACTCTTGCAGGTGTTGTATGTAGTGGGATTTGAACCCAGGACCCTAGTGCTGCAAAGCAATGGTGCTAACCATTTCTTCAAAATGAAGTGACAGCTGGGTCTGGTTGCTCACTTCCTGTTAATTATTTACACACCTAAGGTAGGGAGAGGGAAGCTGACATGGTTTGGGCTCAGGGCTTGCGTGACATCACAACTAGAGATGAGCCACTCCCCTGGAGTTCGAGTTCGGTTCGGTTCGTCGAACGGTGTCCCGTTCGATGAGCTTTTCGACGAGCCGTTCGACGAACCTCTCCAACCCCATTGAAAACAATGGGAGGCAATCACATACACCTAAAAACACATTATAAATGTACACATACAGTTAATAAACATTGCCATAATACTTACCGGTGCCCGTGATGCGTCCTGCACTCTGTCTCCCGCCGCTTTTCCATCGGTAATCGCTGCGTCCTCCCGGTAACCAGCAGTGATCCAGGACCTATCGTGATGTCAAAATAACCATGTGACCAGTCACGTGTCTATTATCTCATTGGCTACAGACTGGTCACATGGCTTTGACGTCATGTCCTGTCCTAGGTCCTGTCATTGCACTCTCCGGTACACGGTGCACGTTTGTGTATCGCCGTGTACCGGCGACATGCTCTGGCACACGGTCGACTCCCGTCCTGCTTCCCCGTTCTATTAGTGACCGACTGACACAGCCGGTAAATAACGGAGATCACCGTTGCCATAGCAATGCACCTATTAGCGGTGACGTCACCGCTAACAGCCGTGGCGGCACCGGGAATCACGTGGTCGGAGCACCGTTGCTATGGAAACCCGTCTGTCAGCGGTGATGGTACCGCTAACAGCCAGCAGCACTGATCCCTCACGGAGTGAAAAGCCTGCACGGGGAGTAGCGTCTTTCTCCCATGCAATGCTGCTGATGGAGCAGAGCTGCATGTGTTGAAGGAGAAAGAAGACAGAAGACCATGGCTCATGGAGGGGTAAGATGGAGTAATAAACATGGAGTCTCTAAGTGTGTCTGTGTATTTATTTCTATTAAAGTATTTTTTCTCTGAGTGGTGTCTTTTTTTGAATCCTTTATTGGAGATTCTTAATGGCTGGGTCAAACTTGCCTGACATTAAGAATCTCTGGCTTAATACTAGCTAGTAAAACAAAGCTAGTATTAACTCATTATTACCCAGCAAGCCACCATCACCAGGGCAGCTGGAAGAGTTGGATACAGCGCCAGATGATGGCGCTTCAAAGAGAGCGCCATTTTCTGGGGCGGCTCCGGACTGCAATTCGCATCAGAGGGGAGCAGAAACCTTGGGCTAACCTGTGCTGCGGATTCCAATCCCCAGCTGCCTAGATATAACCGGCTGGACACAAAAATGGGGCGAAGCCCACGTGTTTTTTTTTTTAATTATTTCATGAAATTCGTTAAATAATTAAAAAAAGGGCTTCCCTTTATTTTTAGTTCCCAGTCGGGTACAAATAGACAGCTGGGGGTTGGGGCAGCCCGTACCTGCCTGCTGTACCTGGCTAGCATACAAAAATATGGCGAAGCTCACGTCATTTTTTTTTTTTATTTTTTTGGGAAAAAAAAATAAAAAATGCTTCCCTGGATTTTCTATTGACAGTGAAGGTAACACCAAGCAGTGGGGGTTAGCAGCCAGTAGCTGCTTGGATTACCCTTAGCTAGCAATACAAAAAATGCAGTGGGAGCGCATATATTTTTTTTTATTATTTATTTAAATAACTAAAAAAAATGGGCTTTCCTGTATTTTGATTGCCTGACATGACAGTGCTGTAAAATGAAATCATTAAAAAAAATTATGTAGCGCCCCGTGGTATTTTTGATTCTCAGCGCAGTTAAAGCAGACAGCTACGGGTTGCCACCCCCATCTGCCTGGTGTTACCTTGGCTGGCAATCAAAATACAGGGAAGCCCATTCATTTTTTTTATGTAAAAAAATAATTAAAAAAAAAATGACGTGGGGTCCCCCCATTTTTGATAGCCAGCTAGGGTAAAGCAGACAGCTGTAACCTGAAAACCACAGCTGGCAGCTTTACTGTGGTTGGGGATCCAATGTGGAGGTCACCCCAGACCCTTTTGTATAATTATTTTATAAATAATAATAATTACAAAAAAAGTAGGGTCCCCCCAAATTGGATCACCAGCCAAGGTAAAGCGGACAGCTGTGGTCTGGTATTCTCAGGGTGGGAAGATCCATAGTTATTGGCACTTCACAGCCTAAAAATAGCAGGCCGCAGGAGCCCCAGAAGTGGCGCATCCACTAGATGCGCCAATCCTGGCGCTTTACCCCAGCTCATCCCGTGCCCTGGTGTAGTGGCAAACGGGGTAATAAATGGGGTTGATACTAGCTGTAAGATCACCTGACATCAAGTCCAGCAGTTTGTGATGTCATGGCGTCTATCAGATACCCGACATCACAAACTGTCAGTACTAACAAAAAAAATAGACAAAAAAAAATGTATTTGAAAAAACACTCCTCAAAACATTCCCTCTTTCACCAATTTATTGTAAGGAAAAAAAATAAGGGGGTCCCACGATGACTCCGGACCGTCTAGAATATGGGGGGACATGCTCAGGGAACGTATCTCCCATTTTCTAGGAGTGCAGACCCTCCATGTGAGGAGTGTGGGTGCAATGAATCTGCACCCACTCTCCCTGAGTCCAGAGCAGCAGAGTCCATGTCGTAAGTGTTGCTACCAAAGCTGCAATGCCCTGCTCATGAGGTAAGGGCATGCCTAATCAAGAGAACTATTCTACATTTCCAAAGATTGGTATTTGCTGATATTATTGCTAGTCCACCTACTATATATTGGGGATAGGATCTTGGAGATGGAATACCCCTTTAAGTCCAGTTATCCTGCTGAATGAATACTAAACAACAGAGCTTGCCATTTAGACATGTTTTCTTTTGGCGTATAACGGACTCTCATGTTTGGTAGTCGTTCAGCAGGGCAACTATAAAATCAAATACCTCCATTTGTAAATGTAGTATAGCTCTCCTGATCAACTTTGTTCCTTACCTCATGAGCAGGGCATTGCAGTAGCTTACAGATGCATGGTTACCACCACTCACTGTGTCTGAACACAGGAAGCTGAGCTGACAGCCGCTCTGTGCATGCGGCAGCATCTATTGTGAAGGAGGGGGACGCGGGGGATCAACGCTGCACAGATACCGTGGAACACCGGGGAACACCGGTGGGGTTATAGGGGGTGACCTGGCAGGGCCTGGGGAGGAGTTTTCTGTCGCATGTGTCATGGCACATGCGACAGAAATCAGAGGAGTAGGGTGAATGCGGCCGGCGCGCTGCTGTGCGCGTGGCCATCTTGGATTTTCGGGAAGGGGTCGAGGGGGGCACTTTGGCGACACCGGGGGGACTGGAGAGGAGATTTATCTCCCATCTGACATGTTTGTTCATGCCAGATGGGAGATAAATAATTTTTTACCGGCGCTGTCATTTACTGTAACGTGATCATCGGTATACGTTGTATACCTGTGATCACGTGAGTGGGGACCGGAAAACCGGCTGAATCATGATCTCCAGGGTCTCAGCTACCCCTGAAACCCCGGAGATTTTCTGACGCTGGGGGGCGCTATTCACTTATTTCTGCCTGCTGTTTATAAACGGCAGATCAGAATAAGGCTTCGTTCACACGAACGATTTCGTTTTTGCGGTCCGCAAAAAATGGTCCTTTTTTTCCACGAGTGCATCCGTGTGGCATCCGTTCCATATACGGTCCGTATGTCATCCGTTTGTCATCCGTGTGCCTTCGTTTTTTTTTGCGTACTGCAAAAAAACTGAAGGAGGGAAAATACATAATTTTACCCAGGAGCCATAGCTTCAACCTACATGAGGCGGTCACATGTTCACTCCAGTGCCATTTTCTACTGCTTTTCACAGCGCAGAGTGCTCTGGTGATTTTCCTGTGCTTGTACACTTCATATCAGTCTTTTCTGTCATTATAATGGCAGAAAGACACATAATGTCGCACTCTCCTGCATTTTGTAATTTTGCATCCTTTGGTGCCTTTCATGTGGCACTAAGGAGTGCTTAGCATTGTATTTAGCAAAAAAAAACAACTAAATTTAAAAAAAAAAATTACGTGGGGTTCCCCTTATTTTTGTAGCCAGCTAGGGTAAAGCAGACGGATGCAGCCTGCAGACTACAGCTGGCAGCTTCACCTTGGCTATCCAAGACTGAGGGCACCCCATGCTGTTATTTTAAATTAAATAAATAATTACAAAAAAAACACGTGAGGATCCCTCCAAAATTGGATCACCAGCCAAGGTAAAGCGGACAGCTGGGGTCTGATATTCTCAAACTAGGGAGGTCCATGGTTATTGGACTCTCCCCAGCCTAAAAATAGCAGGCCGCAGCCGCCCCAGAAGTGGCGCATCCATTAGATGCGCCAATCCTGGTGCTTTGCACCAGCTCATCCCGTGCCCTGGTGCGGTGGCAAGCGGGGTAATATATGGGGTTAAAACAAGATGTGTAATGTCACCTGGCATCAAGCCCTGGGGTTGGTGAGGTCAGGCGTCTATCAGATACCCGACATGACCAACCCAGTCAGTAATAAAAAAAAATAGACGACAAACACATTTTTATTTGAAAAAACACTGCCCAATATATTCCCTCTTTCATCAATTTATTAGAAAGAAAAACAAATCCAGGTCTGCTGTAATCCAAGGGGTTCCCACAACGATCCATACCATAGTCACTGTCCCAGTCAATGAAGAACAGAATGTTCCCCATTGGCTGGGAGAGCAATGCAGTGACCTGAGCTAACATCAATAGGTCAGCCCAGGTCACTGCAGGGCATGACAAGTGCTGCTGTCAGGAGCGAGGTACATTACCTGCGGGAACGATCTCCTGCACTGCTGATAGCAGAGCTGTCATTGACTTCAATGACCGCCGCCTTCACAGCCAAGTATCGCGGGAGCCTGTGACGTCACCGCTAGTCACAGTCTCGGGTCGACAGCGAGAGGAAATGTGAAGCGGCAGCCACGGAGGACAGTGACAGCGCTGAGGTCGGGAGGGCGGGACTTCATCACCGCAGGTAAGCCGAGCGGGGCCATGTCTGCGGAGTGCGAGGTGGGTGGAGCTAAGCGGGGCCATGTGTGCGGAGTGTGAGGTGGGCGGAGCTAAGCGGGGTAATGTGTGCAGAGTGCCAGGTGGGTGGAGCCAAACAGGGTAATGTGTGCAGAGTGCCAGGTAGGTGGAGCCAAGCGGGGTAATGTGTGCAGAGTGCGAGGTGGGTGGAGCTAAGCGGAGTAATGTGTGCGGAGTGTGAGGTGGGTGGAGCCAAGCGGGGCTATGTGTGCAGAGTGCCAGGTGGGTGGAGCCAAGCGGGGTAATGTGTGCAGAGTGATAAGTGGGTGGAGCCTAGTGGGGCCATGTGTGCGGGCGGCGGAGTGCGAAGTGGGTGGAGCCTAGCGGGGCCATGTGGCGCTGAGGACGTCAGTTCCGGGGACTGCATGGCTGGGGACAGGTGAGTGTGAGTGTGTGTGTACATGCCGAGTGCAGGAGGGGGCGGAGCCCAGCGGGGAAGTGTCGGCTCCCTGCACACGTAACTAGGATAAATATCGGGTTACCAAGCAAAGCACTTTGCTTGGATATCCGATATTTATCTTGGTTACCAGCTTACCGCAGGCTGCCAGCGATGGCTCCCTGCACACTGTAGCTGTAAAAAGCCCTGCTTTTGCTGATCGAACCGTTCTCGAACGTAACTCGAACTGTCGAGCTTTTAGCAAAAAGCTCGAGTTCAAGTTCGATCTCGAGCACCCCCAAAATCACTCGAACATGAAATTGGCGAACCTCGAACATCACTGAATTCTAATCACAACCTCACATGAGTCCCAGGAGAGCGATCACCAACACTATTGGAACGGCGCTAGCACAGGAGGTGTGCAAAAGCTTTATTATTTTCATGGAGGCAAACATAGGGAATAAGAAGGGGTTGTCCTGATAGATGACATTCCCTTTAAATGTCTGCGTATCTTAGGGGTTCTTTACACCCTGTGACATCGCTACCGATATATCGTCGGGGTCACGTCATTAGTGACGCACATCCGGCGCCGGTAGCGACATCACATCGTGTAACACTAATGAGCGACGATCAACAATCGCAAAATCGTTCCAAAACGGTGATCGTTGACACGTCGTTCATTTCCTTAATATCGCTGCTGCCACCGGTACGATATCGTTTGTCGTTCCTGCGGCATCACACATCGCTATGTGTGACACCGCGGGAGCGACGGACATCTCCTTACTTGCGTCCACCGGCAATGCGGAAGGAAGGAGGTGGGTGGGATGTTACGTCCCGCTCATCTCCGTCCCTCCGCTTCTATTGGCAGGCCGCTTAGTGACGCCGCAGTAACGTTGCCATGACGCCGAACGCACCTCTCCCTTGAAGGAGGGATTGTTCGGCGGTCACAGCGACGTCACTGACAAGGTATGTGTGTGTGACGCTGCTGTAGCGATAATGTTCGCTATGGCAGCGAACACCAAATGTTGCACGAGCGACGGGGCGGGAGCTATCGCGCTCAACATCGCTAGCAATCGCTAGCGATGTCGCAGCTTGTAAAGCGTCCTTTAGTTCGATGCATCCAATTCCTACACTTCTCCCAGTCTTAATAGATTTGGTACTTAGTAACTTTGAACTGAATTTCTGCACATTGTAAACTTCACTTAATAGAACGAACCCTTTGACTGCTATGTCGAGAATGCGCAGGAAACTATACCGAATCTTTTCCCACAAACCTATAGAATCATCACAGCAGCTTCTCCTGACCTAGAACATTATGCTGGCAGGTCAAACTGCATCTTAAGCCTGCTTTACACGCTGCAATGTATCTTACAATGTGTCAGCGGGGTCACGTCGTAAGTGACGCACATCCGGCATTGTAAGGTACATTGCAGTGTGTAACAGCTACGTGCGATTGCGATTGAACGTTAAAACGTTCATCGCATACACATCATACCTGTCTCTAGAATTGCACGTCAGATTGTTCATTGTAACCGGGGTAGCACACATCGCAGTGAACGATGAACAGATCTTACCTACGTCCTGCGGCTCCCGGCCCACAATGCGGAAGGAAGGAGGTGGGCGGGATGTTTACGTCCCACTCAGCTCCGCCCCTCCACTTCTATTGGCTGGCTGCCGCGTGACGTCGATGTGACGCCGAACGTCCCTCCCACTCCAGGAAGTGGACGTTCATCGCCCACATCGAGGTCGTATGGACGGGTAAGTACGTGTGACGGGGGGGTTACTTGTATGTGCAGCACGTTCAACAAATTGAACGTGCCACACATACGATGGGGGCGTTGCAAATCACATACGAAATTGTATGCGAAATTGCAACGTGTAAAGCAGGCTTTAGGTCTCATTCAGACAACTGTTTTTTTACATATAGAGTACGCATTTATTATAATCTATGGAGTTGTTCACATGTCCATTTTGTTTGCGGACCCTTTGTTTAAGAAAAATAAATAAAGGAGACGTGTCCATTTTTTATTTGAGCTATGGATCAAAATTTCCAATGCAAATCTATGGGTCTGTGAAAATGATGGGCAGCACACGAATGGCGTCAATGTGAGAAGTCTGTGATTAACATTGCGTTATAAAGGAGAAGCTTTGCTATTTATTTTTTTATACATGAAAATTGCTGACGATAAAAACTGAAACACTGAGCAAACACTGATGAAAATCAGATCCAGAACACTTTAAATCTAAGTACCCTGCTCTAAGTCTTATACTCAGTCTCCAGCAGCTTCATCCTTATTCGCCGCTGCTCTGGTCCTGAGACGCCATCATGTGCCCATAACGTCTGACTTGCCGGAAGTCAGAAGTTACCTCAAAAACGCTCAATTCAAGTCTATGAGAGCTGGAATAAAGGCATAATGAGGCTCTCATAGAATGGCATGGAGCATGGAGCTGCAGGTCACAGATCACCGGAGATTCATCAGAGTGATGCTGGAAACAGATGAAGACGGCGGCAGGTGAGTATAAGACAGGGGACTTACATTTAAAGCAACACCCAAGGGGTGAAATAAAAAAAATACTAGAGTGGTGCTTTACATAGTTACAGTACATAGTTAAATACAGTGCTTTTGCGAAAGTATTCACTCCTTTCCTTTAGGAATTTTTTGTGTTTTGCACCTCACAGCCTAGAATTTTAATTTTTTTTTAGGGTTTGCCTCATTTCATGTTAAGAACATGCCTACAACTGTAAACTTTTGATTTTCACTTTATTGTGAAACAGTCAGCAAATAGAACAAAATAACTGAAAACCTCAGTGTTCATAACTATTCATCTCCTTAAAATCAGTATTTTGTAGAGCCTACATTTGCGGCAATTACAGCTGCAAGTCACTTTGAATAAGTCTCTATGAGCTTTCCACATCTTGTCACTGGGATTTCTGCCCATTTCTCAAGTCAAAACGGCTCTATCTCCTTCAAGTTAAATGTTTTCCTCTGGTGAACGGCAATTTTCAAGTCTTATGACAAATTCCCAGTTGGAATAAGGTCTGGACTTTGAGTAGGCCACTCCAATACATTTATATGTTTCTCCTTAAACCACTCGAGTGTTGTTTTAGCAGTATGCATTGGGTCACTGTTTTGTTGGAAGATGAACCTCCATCTCAGTCTAAAATCACGGACAGACGGAATCAGATTTTGCTCAAGAATGTCCCTGTGTTTTGTACCATCCATCTTCCCCTCATCTCGGACCCTTTTCCCTGTCACTGCTGCCGAAATGTTTCACTGTGAGGATGGTGTTCTTGGGGTGATGAGTTGATTTGGCACCAGACGTAGTGTTTACCTTGGTGGCCAAAAAGTTCAATTCTGGTCTCATCTGACCATGCATGCATCTGAAATGCATGGAGGAATGCACCTTCCTCCATGCATTTGGGAGTCTCCCACATGTCTATTGCCAAACTCAAAATGAGCCAATTTTTGACTGTAAGTAAAGGCATCTTTCTGGCTACTGTTCCATAAAGGCCAGCTGTATGGAGTGTATGGCTTATTGTGGTCATATGGACAGATACTCCAGTCCCTTCTTGGGAACTCTGCACTTCTTTCAGTATTACCTTTGGTCTTTGTGCTGCCTCTCTAATTAATGACCTCCTTGCCTGGGCTGATAGTTTTGGAGGATGGCCTCTCTTGGCAGGTTTGTTGTGGTACTGTGACGCCCTGGACTAGCCAGGTAGTCACAGGTAGACCCCCGTATTACACCTGTCCCCTAAAAAGGAGTCATCAGCACTAAAGAAGACACAGGGATAACAAACAGGGGGAAAGTGAATGAAACAACTTATCTCCAGATGACTGAGGGAGAGGAACTGCAACAACAACAAAGTTTCTCCTGATGTATACAAGCCGACTATTTGCACTGAGGACTTGTTAATAGTATAAGAGCTATCTCCAGCGCCGAGTAATAAGATGTGAAGGTATACACTCGCTGACAGAAGTTCTGTCACTTATCCATGTTATATAAATAAAAGCTTATAACCTGACTTTAAATTCATCCATTGGTTTTATAAATTACTGTTTTCAAAGCTGAAACTTTCCCAAATTCGGTTTAGGTTATGAAAATAAAGTTTCTGCAATGCTGAAATATTGATCATTTAATGAATGCAGAAAGGTCAGATTTTGGCAAGTTTTGTCCCCTTGTCATATAATGCACCCAATCCTAGTTTACATCCTCACCTGTTCTCACTAAATGATAGGTTAATTAGCGGGTGTGTATACAAAGAAACCCAGCACCCCAGACCTTCACTTAAAATGCAACTTGACCTCTGACAACATGCCAAAAATCCACCCTGCAACAAAACCCTTGATTATCAAGAGGCTGAAGACCAAATCCACTGCAGAGGTGGCTGGCACCTTTAATGTATCTCAGCGTCAAGTACAAAAAATTAAAAAAAGATTTGAAGAGACTGGAGATGTTTTTGACAAGCCCAGGTCCGGCAGACCACGTAAGACAACTGGTCAGGAAGAACGTTTATTGGTTAGAAAATCCAAAGCCAGCTCCTCTTCCACTGCAGCAGAACTCGAAAAGGCCTGATCACCTAAAGTCCCTGTGTCAACTAGAACAGTTTCTAGGATTCTGTCTCGAAATGGCCTCCATGGTCGAATCAGTGCCCAGAAGCCAGCACTAAACAAAAGGCAATTAAAAAAAACGTGTGGCATTTGCCAAGTCCCACAGCCTGCTAAACAGATGGGAGCTGGAAAAGTGGCAGAAAGTGGATTTCTCTGATGAATCTTCAGTTGAATTACATCACAGCTGCCGCAAATACTGCAGGAGACCTACTGGAGCCCGTATGGATCCAAAATACACCCAGAAATAGTTAAGTTTTGCGGTGGAAAGATTATGGTCTGGGGTTACATTCAGTATGGGGTGTGCAAAACATTTTCAAGGTGGAAGGCAATATGAATAGCCTAAAATATCAAGAAGTATTAGCTACCTCTTACATTCCCAATCATAAAAGGGGTCAAATTTTGCAGCAGGATGGTGCTCCATCTCATCCATCCATCTCTACAACCAAGTTCCTCCTGGCAAAGAACATCAAGGTGCCCAAGTGTGACACCCTGGTGCCACCAGGTGGTCACACAGAATAGGCCCCGCACAACAGCTTCCCACACAGGGTAACACCAGCCAACAAAACCCTAGTCACCCCCCCAGGGAAGGACAGGCACACCAGTGGGCGGGACAAGGCGGATGGAGAATGCCCACCTAGGTGTCTGGAGAACCCGGGGCAGGAAAAGTAGTAGTTGAAAGTTGTAGTTCAAGTGGAGAGGAGTGAGACTAGTGGAGTAGAGGAGTTGAGAGGAGGAAGTGAAGTACTGAGTCAGAAAGGAAAGGTGTCGGGGTTGGAGCCCCGGTGTACTGGCTAGGTGGCAGACAGTGGTCCATGTCTGTCAGGAGACGGGAAGATGGCTGCCGGAGATCCGAGGTGGACCGGGACAGGGTAGGAGCCCACCGATACAGACACCGGAGAACCGACCCAGAAACCGTACACAGAGGGGGTACTTGGACCCTGAAGCCAGGACCGGAACCAACGGCCTAGCTAATTAACCAATTGAGGGCAGGATTATAGGTCCTGTCCCAACCAAAGTCCCAAAAGAAGACAACCACCCACCGCGGGGGATAGGGCATCCGCCAGGGCCCTGTAGATCCCAAGGGTCAGCGTCAGCGGGCACAGCTCCCAACCAAAGAACCGGGAGTGGACTCCCGCGTTTCACACCAGGAAGTCCATCACACCAAAAACACAGTGCAGAGGAAAGTTACACAGACCATCAGTCCGGGTGTGGGACCAGAATACACCCGGCCGCAGCAGCCGGCCACCAGCACCTTGGTTTACCATTGGACTTGTGTGATTCATTCAATTGTGAGTAAACTAACATCTCCCGGTCTGACCGGGCGCGCCGGCCCCTGAAATCACCACCCTCAGCACAGAGACACTGGGTCCCGGGGCATCCATCCCTACCCACGGAGGGGTTAACATCCAGCTGCCATACCATCGCCCCAGGTGCCCCACAACAGCAGCAGTGGTGCCACACTTCACCAAACACCGTGGGTGGCGTCACAGACTGTTTACGGCAAATCCCATACAAATACTTCCCCTTTTATTTGAAGTGTCCGCGCGACCCTCGGGTCCGGTAGAATCCCTCGAGCCACATTGCAGATCCGGATCCGAGCAGCCCGGCTGCTGGCACGGGGGTGGCACACAAGGACTGGTCAGCCAAGTCACCAGACATGAACATCATTGAGCATGTTTGGGGTAGGATGAAAGAGGAAGCTTGGAAAACAAAACCAAAGAATCTAGATGAACTCTGGGAGGCATGTAAGACTGCATTCTTTGCTATTCCTGATGACTTCATCATTAAATTTTATGAATCATTGTTGAGCCGCATGGATGCAGTCCTTCAAGCTCAATGAAGTCACACAAAATATTATATATGGCTCTAATAGCACCACAACTTCATTCACCAATGTTATGCAACATATCTTTATATTAGAAGTTAATTATTTGTTTGAATTTCACATTACTTTCTGTGTGCGACAAAATGTTTGTCTTGCTAAAATCTGACCTTTCTGTGTTCATTAAATGATCAATATTTCAGCTTTGCAGCAACTTTATTTTCATAACCTAAACCAAATTTGGGAGGGTTTCAGCTTTCAAATAAGTAATTTATAAAACCAATGGATGAATTTAAAGTCAGGTTATAAGCTTTTATTTATATAACATGGATAAGTGACAGAACTTCTGTCAGCGAGTGTATACCTTCACATCTTATTACTCGGCGCTGGAGATAGCTCTTATACTATTAACAAGTCCTCAGTGCAAGTAGTCGGCTTGTATACATCAGGAGAAACTTTGTTGTTGTTGCAGTTCCTCTCCCTCAGTCATCTGGAGATAAGTTGTTTCATTCACTTTCCCCCTGTTTGTTATCCCTGTGTCTTCTTTAGTGCTTAGTGGGGTTGGCTAAGCGCTCATAGCATCCGCTCCCTACATAGGGCCCACTTCAGGATTAGCCAGGGTCAGGTATTTGGCTCGGCACATAGGTGTGGAACCTATCTAGGGTGGTGAGGGAAGCCAGGGCCCTGCGGTAAACTTGGTCACTATCTCCCCTTTCCCTAGACATAGGGTTTCACTTTCTTTGTTGGTTTGATACTTCCCTGTACCTAGTATGACACCAACCCTGACTTGTACTTCTCAGCAACTTTGTCTCTGGCTTGTTTGGAGATTTCCTTGGCTTTCATTTGTTTCTGTTTAATTATGTATAGAGCTAAAAACTGTTTTAAAAATTTTCTATAAATACAAATGATGATAATAGTTCAAGTTTTCCATGATAAAGATGTCCTTCTACAGATTTCTATATTCTAAAAGTGTAGCACGTGTGCACTATTAAAGCAGTGAAAATAAATCTAATTCATGGATGTACACATGTGGTCCCCTAAATCCTCCAAAAAATTCTACAAAACATGGTGGGTTAGTGGTTAGCACTTTTTCTTTGCTGTCCTGGGGTCAAATCCCACCAAAGTCAACATCGGCAAGGATGTATGTTCTCCTAGTGTTTGTGTGGGTTTCCTCCAGTTAAGGCCCCTTTACACACTGAGACTTTCTAGCGATCCCACCAGCGATCCCAACCTGACTGGGATCGCTACAAAGCCTCTGGTGAGTCGCTGGTGAGCTGTCAAACAGGCAGACCTGGCCAACGACGCAACAGCGATCCGAACCTGCAGAACGACCTAGCTAGTCATTGGGGACGTTGTAAAGCAGCTTTTTGAAAGGGAAGTCGCTAACGAAGTCGCTGTAAAGTCCCCTTTACACACTGAGACTTTCTAGCGATCATGCTGCACAGCGGGAAACAAAGGACCAAAGAATGGTCCTGAACGATTTGTAGCGATCAGCAACTTCACAGCAGGGGCCAGGTCGCTGATGTTTCACACACTGCAATGTCGCTGGGGAGGTCGCTATTACGTCACAAAACCGGTGATGTTACAGCGATGTCGTTTGCGATGTTGCAGTGTGTAAAGCCACCTTTACTTCGGTTTCTTCCCACACTTCAAACTCAAGCTGATAGGGAATTTAGATTATGAGCCCCAATAAAGACACTGATGGTAATGTTGGCAAAGTGCTGTGTAATATGATGGTGCTACGTAAAAAAAAAATAAATAGTACATACTCATACTCATTTAGGTATTACATTAAACACTGTAGGAAATATTTTTCCAAATTAATAATTTAGCTAAAACCACTCTACAATTGCAAGAAGTTCAATTTCCATTTGTCATATATACCATACCCACCAGGGCACTAATGTATTTTCTGCACGGACCCAAGTTTTTACACCACAATGGACCCCAACGGTCCATCAGAAGATAACCTCATCTTTAGCTTAGATGTTCTTGTGATGCCCCAGGGCTGTGGGGTACTTGGTCCCAGGCATGTGGTGCGTAGGGGGAACAGTTGTGGTTATGGCCAATGCCCGGTTCCGTGACCCTGGGCATCGCTCTCATAAAAAGGGGTGAAAAATGAAAAAAAAACAAGAAAAAATAAATAAAATAAAAGAGTTTTCGACTACACCATTTGTGGTGTGTGGCCAGGTTATTGAAGCCACCGCTGCAGGGTCCTGCTCGGGGCTGATGGAGTAATGCAGCTTAGGTGTTTTGGACCCTCCGCAAGCAGGGCAAGGCCCAAGCAGTGTATGATGAGAGGGCTATAGTAGGGGACAGTCAGTGTATGTGTATGGAGGCGAGAAGGAAACAGTCCACACCGGTATTGCAGTTTCAACTTGCCTTTTTACTTTGGCTTGGTACATGGACCCGCTGATGCCGATTTCAGGTGTTCCCATTCCCCTTGTTCTCGGTGCCAGCTGTGACCTGAGGTAGCTGTCCTCCGTGCACACTTGTTGGTATTGGGCTCCCATGGCTTAGAGCTTTTGGAAGAGCCCCTCCATTTCAGTCTTGGTCTTGGTGTAATAACCTGCAGGTAACGGGATACGCAAGGACTGCACGGAACCACGGGGGTTAATCAATGCAAATTTAATAATGTATTGCACAACACAGGTGGAGGAAAAGTGAGGGAAGGGAGCACAGCAGTGGAGATAATGCAATATACATACAACCACTTTGAATAACTTGTCAAGGGTAGGAAGCCTCAGATTGTACTCCCAAAAGCAAAACACAGAAATCCTTATTAAACAAAAAAAACGCAGAGTCCTTGTTATCTTACTTGTATAACACAGTGCAGAGTCTTTTCCTATCTGTCCCTAACTAAAAGTAGTGTGCACACTTAACTGCAGGTTTCAGCGTGGGGTAACTCGTCACCGTTGGGGCCCGTATTCCGCTGGCAGACACCTCTAAAGTTCAGTCTTTGTCCCGGGTCTGTAACTTGCACGTGCTGCCTGGCTCCTCGCTCCACATCCAGCCTCTTTGGATCTGTGTCTTGGGGGGGACACCACGCAACACTCTGAGGTACTTGGACCTCGGAAAAACAGGGCAGACTCAGGCCTTCTATCTTACAGCCCACTCCAGCACACTCCTCTCTGCCAAAAACACAGCCACATGTAGACTCCTCCTCCTCCTGTTCCAGACTCAATCTAGTCACTTGAGCAGCAGGTGGCAGCATAACACAAGGAAGTCCACCAAACAGTCTTTTAACCTATATATATATATATACATATAAATGTTAACAGGTCTTACATTTCCCCCCCCTCTTTAACCTTGGCCGTCCCGGCCGATACACTCCTGAGGCACTCTGCAAAGGGGCACACGGTGGCAACTCCTGCCCTGCTTCACAACCTGTTGCTTGGGAGCCAATGTCGTAAAACAGGATTCAGTGACAGAACACACAAATTCATCTGCCAAGTACCGATCAGGGGGAATACCAGCATTAGCCCGCTCAGTCCGGCGTGGCACCACAGCTAACTCGCCAGACGTCGGCGCCGTATCAGGGAGTACAGTATTCTCGTCCCCATCTCTGGAGATTAGTGACTCCTGCTCTGCAGGGGTGGCACCTGTGTCTTGAACGGATGGGGGTGTGGATCTCTCCCAGTCTGTTGGGTTGGTCGGGGCCCGCCACCATTCTTCATCATCAGAGCCCTCTTCGAAGGTAACAGGAACAGGCACAGGCACCGTCTCCGGGGTACTTTGTCTGGTCCTGTCTTCTGAATAGCAGGGCCTCAGCATATTACGATGCAGGATGAGGGTGCCGCCTCTTTGCTCGCCTCTCACTTCGTATACTGATCCATGGGGCGAGATTCTTCTGATCACAATGTACGGCTCTGTTTTCCAGCGCTCGCTCAACTTGTGTCTCGGGTGTTTCTCTGCAACTAGTACTCTGTCTCCTGGTAAGAACGGGGTTTCACACACAGGTTTCCGCTGCGGGTGTGTCTTTTCTTGCAACCGCTTGGTGACAATTCGATGGATAGTCTCCAGCCGTCGACGGTGACAATCAACCCAGGAACCTACGCTCTGACCTTCACTGATCTCGGGGGGAGCTAGGTTCAGCTCTTCAATGCCTCTTCCGGCTCTTCCAAACAGTAGCACGTATGGGGTGTACCCAGTGGTGGAGTGGACACGATTATTGTACGCCCACACGAGTTCTGCGAGATAGCCGGGCCAGTGATTCTTACGATCATCCTCCAACGTGCGTAGCATTTGTAGGAGGGTCCGGTTAAATCTCTCGCAGGCTCCGTTGCCCTGTGGATGATAAGGCGTAGTCCTTGACTTCTGCATTCCGTAAATCCTTTGCAGCTCTCTCATGACACTGCCCTGAAAGCAAGCTCCTTGGTCAGAATGTATTCTTTTTGGGCAGCCGTACACCCGGATAAAGTCATCACTGATGGCTCGAGCAGCTGATTCAGCCGTCTGATCTCTAGTGGGCGTCACCACCGCAAATTTGGAGAAGTGATGTGTCATCACAAGGCAGAACTGATAGCCCCGGTGGGAGTGGCCAATCTTCAGATAATCGATCATGAGTACTTCCAACGGCTCTTTGGTTACAATAGTCTGTACTGGTGCTTGCTGTGGAGGAGCCTTACTTAACTCGCAGGAACGGCACAGTTTACAGGCCTTCTCTACTGCCCGAAGCATCTGAGGACAGTATACTATTCTTTGCAACCACTGGTAAGTCTTGTCCGGTCCGAAATGGGCTCCCTTCTCATGCGCCTCTCGGGCCAATGGTACTGCCATCTTCTGGGGTATCACTACTTGCCACCGTACTTCCAACTCTGTAGCTAGGTGCACCTTCCGATACAGCATCCCTTCTTGCACCGACAGCTTATCCCACTGGCTGAGAATCTGGAGGGCCACGTGCGACAGCGTGGCCCGTATTTCCTTTCTAGGCTTGCGCTGCTGTATCACCCACTCTTTCACTTGAAGCAGTTCTGGGTCAGATGACTGGATTTTCACCCATTCCTCTCTGGTTTGGCCAAGCAGGCGTGATGTCGTGCCCGACGTAATTTCCAGCATACGAGCCTCTACCAATTGAGCGGTGAATTTACTAAAGTCCGGAATTTCGTCTTCCTCCAACTGTTCATCTCTCTCCCCCACTGGGGCTTCGGTGGTAACACGAGAAAGGGCATCCGCATTCTGATTTTCATGCTTAGAGCGGTACTGCACATGATAATTGTATCTGGAGAGTCGTGCCAGCCACCTCTGTTCCATTGCTCCCAGTTTGGCGGTGGAGACGTGAGCCAGGGGGTTATTATCCGTATAGACTTCAATTTGAGCTCCCGTGAGATATTCCGAGAACCTTTCGGTTATTGCCCATACTAGTGCCAGTAATTCCAACCGAAAGGAACTGTAATTCTCGGGGTTGCGCTCGGCTTCTCGCAACGTCCGACTTCCATATGCAATCACCCGTTCAGTACCATTCTGTACCTGGGCCAGTACTGCACCCAGGCCGTAGAGGCTCGCGTCTGTATACAACCGAAAGGGGAGCTTATAGTCTGCATAGGCAAGCACAGGGGTGCTAACCAAGGCCTCTTTCAATCGGTGTAAGGCTTCTGCTTGTCTTGGTCCCCAGCAAATTTTCTGTGCTTTTGGTCCTTTCGCAGTGCCTCGGAGCAATTCGTGCAAAGGTTCTGCCTCCTTCGCGAAATCTTTGATAAAGCGACGGTAATATCCGGCTAGCCCCAGGAAAGCTCGAACCTCCCGCACTGTGCTGGGTGTGGGCCATTCTAGCACTGCTCTCACTTTCCCATCGGAGGGCTGTACGCCGGCTTCCGACACCTTGTGTCCGTGATATTCAATCTCTTCCTGAAAGATCCGACATTTTTTTTGGTTTTAGTTTAAGCCCATGGGCCCGTAACTGCTGAAACACTTGGCCCAGGTTTTCTAGATGTTTCTCAAAGGTTGCAGAATACACTACTATGTCGTCCAGGTAAATCAATGGGGCCTCGAAGTTCATGTCTCCAAGGCAACTTTCCATGAGGCGCTGAAAAGTTCCTGGGGCATTATTTAGTCCAAACGGCATGCGATTGAACTCGAAGAGTCCCATGGGTACAATAAATGCGGTCTTGGCCTTGTCTTTCTCTGCCACAGGGACCTGCCAATATCCGCTGGCCAGATCGAGGGAGGAGAAGTAACGTGCCTTTCCCAACGCCGACAGGGACTCCTCTATCCGGGGCAGAGGGTAGGAATCACGAACCGTGCATCCATTAAGCTTGCGGTAGTCAACACAGAAGCGGGTAGACCCATCCTTTTTCTTGACCAGCACGATTGGGGCAGCCCATGGACTCTGACTTTCTCTTACCACCCCGCTCTTCAGCATCTGCGCCAAAAGCTCTTTTACCTCTTGGTAGTACTTTGGGGGTATTTGCCTGTACCTTTCCCTGATCGGTGGGGCATCTCCTGTGGGTATTTCGTGCTGAATCTTGTCAGTACAGCCGAAATCTTCTGTGTGACGGGAGAACGTGGCTTGATTCTCCCAAATAAAGTCCTCTATGGCTTGGGCTTGCTCCGAATCGAAGGGGCTCAGGTCCACTCCCATCTGCCCTAAGATGACGCGACTGTTCCATTGATCAGTGGGTTTCTCTTTTCTTTCCATAGAAAGAGCCCAAGTCCAGGCTTCCCCTGCCATGGGCTGCAATTCAATCGATTCTGCAGCCGCCACCTCTTCAGGCGCCAGGTAGACATGGGCCAGAACAACTCCCGAGGTCAAGGTGTAGGCCCGTTCACCGGTGTTCACGCAACGGAAAGGGACCCTTCCATTTCTTACTGTTGCTAAAGTGCGAGCCACCAATGGTTCGTCTCCGTTCTCTTCACCACGGTAAGGCTCCACCAACACCTCCATCCCCTCGAGTGTACGGTGGGCCCCGACTGGCAAGGTGAGGACTGTCTCACGATTTGGAGGTAGAGTAATTGTTGTCTGTCTTGGGACTCGAACCCTCCCCACCGGGTAGCGGCTCCCACCATTCTTCCACAGTCCTCGGGCACGGATAAGGTGTTGGAAGACCTTTTGGGCAGGCCTGTTAGCAACTGTCGTCTTCCAGTAATCACAGCCCCCCTTGTTGAAGAGCAACTGGTCTAATTCTTTCAGGACGTTCATGCCCACGATAGCTGGCACCTCTCTGTCGTACCGGCCCTCCGTTAACACAATCCCTTTTTTGCCTAAGTTCTGGCCACAGGCACGTATGTTCATCCACACGACCCCTACAACCGGAATGGGAAGATTGTTTGCAGCCCTCAGTTTGATATGTGCCCCTTTGTCAATGGATACAGTTTGTCCAAAATGTTGGTAGAAGAACTGTTCTGGCATGGTGGTCACTTGGGACCCAGTATCCATCAGGCATTTTACTTCTTTCCCTTCAAATTCGGCCGTGATCGTCGGCGTGCAGGCTGCTATATCTTCAGGGTGTTGGTTTTCTCTAAGCTCAGTTGGTCTCCCCACCATGTGCCCATCCATGGAGGGAGGCACTAGTTTAAAGGCGGTCTTTCTTGAGAAGTCTTCCTCTCCGGACAGTGTCGCAATAAATGGTTCCGATTTCCACAGTTCCAACACTGGTAGTCTCCAGCGGGTCTCGGTCGTCTCTGCTCGATCTGTCCCCTCTCTTCTTGATAGGTATGCGTGCGGGTATTTGGCCGCGGTGCTGTCGATCTTACTTCTGATGCCGGGGCTTGCATATTCTTCAGCAACTCTTGTAGAGCAGTAACTGTCTCTTGTAACTGATCCACTTTAGCCTCAAGTTGGCTCGGTTCTCGGTTTTTCTCACCCGGGACTACCTTATGCATACAAACTTCTCCCCAGGCGTTCTGCGGGTCGCAATTTTCAGTTTGTGTGCGGGAGACTGCTTCTTCCAATATCTCCTGGAAAGTTAGTTTTTTTTCTACCCTGAGCCGTTCACGGAGGGCACCTTTGATCTTGGGGTTATGTAATCCGCGGAGGAATTGATCTCGCAGGGTACGGTCAGCATAACCGGGGGTTTGTGCTAGCTCTGGCTCTGCTGTAAGCATTTGTCTCATTATTCTCTGGAGTGCATTTGCATACTGTGGCAGACCTTCTTCTTCACCCTGCAGCCTGTAGAACAGTTGCGCCTGTAAATCTCCTGCTTCTGGTTTCCCGCCATACACTCTCTCAAGAATCTTCACCACCTGCTCTAACGTCTTTCGTTCACTCTCAGGGCGCAATAAAATAGTCTCTTGAGCATGGCCTTCAAGGGCAATCAACAGTATCTCCCCTTGATTTTCTGCAGTTACTCCTGCTACTCTCAACATGCCCCTCACTCTCTGCGCCCAGTCATGGAGAGGTACATTGTTGCCAGTAAATTTTGGTATATGGGTCAGCATAGCCCCCAGGGACAGCTGCCTTGCTGGTATTCCCCCATCAGGTTGTATTAGAACACCTCCATCAGCGACACCCCCCTGTCCGTCCATTGTTCCGTACCAGCCTGCGTATCCTGCCGACTACGCCAAATGTAATAACCTGCAGGTAACGGGATACGCAAGGACTGCACGGAACCACGGGGGTTAATCAATGCAAATTTAATAATGTATTGCACAACACAGGTGGAGGAAAAGTGAGGGAAGGGAGCACAGCAGTGGAGATAATGCAATATACATACAACCACTTTGAATAACTTGTCAAGGGTAGGAAGCCTCAGATTGTACTCCCAAAAGCAAAACACAGAAATCCTTATTAAACAAAAAAAACGCAGAGTCCTTGTTATCTTACTTGTATAACACAGTGCAGAGTCTTTTCCTATCTGTCCCTAACTAAAAGTAGTGTGCACACTTAACTGCAGGTTTCAGCGTGGGGTAACTCGTCACCGTTGGGGCCCGTATTCCGCTGGCAGACACCTCTAAAGTTCAGTCTTTGTCCCGGGTCTGTAACTTGCACGTGCTGCCTGGCTCCTCGCTCCACATCCAGCCTCTTTGGATCTGTGTCTTGGGGGGGACACCACGCAACACTCTGAGGTACTTGGACCTCGGAAAAACAGGGCAGACTCAGGCCTTCTATCTTACAGCCCACTCCAGCACACTCCTCTCTGCCAAAAACACAGCCACATGTAGACTCCTCCTCCTCCTGTTCCAGACTCAATCTAGTCACTTGAGCAGCAGGTTGCAGCATAACACAAGGAAGTCCACCAAACAGTCTTTTAACCTATATATATATATATATATACATATAAATGTTAACAGGTCTTACATTGGCAGCCTGGACTATTTAATGAGTGGAATTCTGTCCCTAATCCCCAGTCCACTCTTTGCTGCTGATGCTTCAGACTCTTTGGTTGGTGAGGGACCCTGGCGATCCCCTGACCTGCCTGGCAGATTTAACAGTTGACCATAAAGTGTCCCGCTGTCCTAGAGTCTGCACCCCACCTTGTGCTGAGTCCTGTGAGCCTTGGTGCTGTACTTCCACAGGTGCCCCACGGTTCCTGGAGTCCTATACTTCCACAGGTAACCCGCGGTTCCTGGATTCTCAGTTCCTTACTCCACAGTCCCTCTCTCCTTTACAGCATCCCATTTTTACTTTAGGTCTTTACACCTTTCCTTCTTTACTTCACTCCTCACTCTCTCACTCTCCTCACTCCTTCACTTCAAACTCTCTTCTTCTCTTCCTCCATCCAACTTCCGAACTGACCACTAGCCCCTCCCCTTGCTGGGTCTCTCCCTACAGATTGGGTGACAACTAGCCAATAAGTGCCCATACCTTTCACCTGTTGTTAGGCAGTCTCCCAGTCTGGAATTGGGGTTATGTATGTGGCCTGAGGGTGTTGGTGTGTTGACTGGCACGGTTATTCTGGGGTTTGAGTTTCCACAGTTCAAATTTATTTGTGGCACCTGAGACCTCAGAGGTGCTACATTCTCAAAGTTCATTATAAATTCTTCCTTAGAACAGATGTGTTCATGAGGACACTTTGCATTCAAGTAATGAGCTTTTCCTGTTGGTTATGGTCGTTTTTTTTTTACAAACAAACCTATTTCCTTCATTACATCACAGCAAAGAAGATTCTTTGTGAGTGAACTAAGGGTCCTTCAAATTAATTCTTGTACAGTCTCCGCTGCCATTGTAAAAAAAAGTGCTGGTATCACTGACATGTTTTGGATTGAAGGCTGGTAATTGTCTTTTTCTGTTTCTTAAGCTCCCCAAGTGTTCAACAAATCAAATAAGACATGCATGCATGTATGTTTATGGATCCATTATCATAATTACATGTTCAAGTGAACTCTTCGAATACAGAGCAGGCACTGGCAAGTCCTCAATGTCAGCGCTCCTTCATAACATTATGCTCTTCTTTGTTCTTAACATCCATTATGGGTTCTAAATTAGATACTTATCTTTTGGGGTATTGTAAATTAGGTAAAAGGTCTGAGATGCCGCACCAATTCATATGTATCATATTACTAGAAGTCACAATGAAAGGACAAGCTAATGTACACATTTAATAGAAGGTTGGTATAACGAATGTATTGGTCTTTCTAATTTTGGGCTTGTACTAAAGAATTCTCTTTAATACTACTAAAATTGTGTAAATAAACTAAAAAATCTACATTTAAAAATTGGATATTGAACCACACTTACAACTAAGAATAAGAGTAAAAAATACTTTTTTTTAAAAGAGCCTATCAGCCCACGCTGACTAAGCACATAGACTTGGAGTGGGTATACAGTAGCCACTATATAAATCGCACTTCTGATCTACAATGACTGAAGATTAATGAAATGTGGTATTTAGAGTGCTTAGTGTAACCTTCACGTGGCCAGAAGCTTAGCACACCATTCCACCCATTGGTTATGCATGCTCCCGCCTCCCTCACTGGTGATAGTGCGCTATCTTGTGTGGAGCGCGCATTGTCTACAGAGAAAGCTCAGGCAAGGTAGCGCTATCATTCACCAGTAAGGAAGGCAGTCATGCAAAACTAGTGATTGGCCAATGAAAGCTTCATGTATGCTTACAGGTATTAGTAATTAAATAGATTAAATAAACCCAAAGTCCAGAAAATGAACATGTATAGTGTGAAAAGATTAATTTCTTTTTTTTTTTTATCTCACAAGGGAATGTTCAATGCAATATAACACAAGCATTGTTTGGTGACATTAGAAAATGGAGCCAAAGATTGCCAACAAAAGTTGTTGATTTGCACATGTTAGCCCTCAACGTTCCTCAATCAGGAGTGGGGAACTCTAAGATTCTATGGCTTTTATCCTTGAAAGCATGTTCAAGCATCTGGACTGGAGAGTTTCTCAGGACACAACCTAAGAGTAGTTGTCATTAACAACATCTGACAGACAAGTTGTGGCCCATGAAGAGTAGACACAAGTTAGGTAAGGGCAACCAGTTTTAACTAAAAGTGATGAAGTACAAGGCTAGGGCAGGTAGAGTTCATTCATTAAAGAAGATCACCATAATTTTAGAGAAGGTGGGAGAAAAATGAAAATTAAAGTGTAAGATGGGTTGGCAACTAGAAGACAGCACTAAGGAACACCTTTACATGGAGAGGAACTATAAAATATCAGATAGGCAAGGAGTGTTGGAGGTAAGGTCCTTTAAAATACCCTGGGTCACCTGGTTTGGGAAGATGGACTAGAGACCAAGAGTAAACATACACCCCAGAGGCAGCACCAGAGCTCCTTGTGAGAAGATGATGTTGCTACTACGGGACCACAATAGAAAGACAGAAGAATTGGCAGAAAGAGTCTATCGGCAGACTGCTATAGCAGTAAACCAGCATGAAAATGTTTTACTACTTCTATTTTTAACAAGGTTGTTTGCTTTCAATTCCATTGCTTCTAGTAAAAAATGATCTCCGTACATATGGCACTGGATGGAGCTTATACGGCGGAACACAATGACTGTCACAGTCATATAGGTTTTGTTCACAACTACTCTGTTGTAAGGCAGATGAAGGGACAGGAAAACTGAGTAGACATTATGTGAGTCTTGCTTTCAGATTACATTTAGAATATGTCACTGCCGATCGCACCCGCCCCCGTCGTTTGTGCGTCACGGGCAAATCACTGCCCGTGGCGCACAATATCGCTATTAGGAGTCACACATACTTACCTTCCTAACGACGTCGCTGTGGCCGGCGTACAATCTCTTCTTTAAGGGGGAGGTTCGTGCGGCGTCACAACGACGTCACACAGCGGGCGACCAATAGAAGTGGAGGAACGGAGAGCAGCCGATTTAACGACATGCCCACCTCATTGCCGGGGGATGCAGGAACGCTGTTGCTCATCGTTCCTGGGGTTACACACGTAGCGATGTGTACTGCCTCAAGAACGAAGAACAACCTGCGTTCAAAATCAGCAACGATATTTGGGAAAGGAACGACTTGTCAACAATCAATGATTAGGTGAGAATTTTTGATCGTTAGCAGTGGCTCGTAGCTGTTACACGAAACGACCTCGCTAACAAGGCCGGATGTGCGTCACGAATTCCGTGACCCCAGCGATATCTCATTAGCGATATCGTTGCTTATAAAGTGGCCTTTAAGGTCATCACACATGTAGAAAATGTAGAAAATGGTATTACGTTGGGATACACACTAATTAAAAGGGTTTTTTGACCAAATATATTTAGTACCCATCTAATAGTGGTTGCATTGCTTTTGTTTCTACCACTTCTGAAAACAGGAGCCCAGAGTCTCCATGATTATGGAATGGTGGTGCACAATGCACACAATGCACGCAATGTTCTATATTGTAAGAAACAATGCATGCCCACTCCTGCTCTCATAGATAGCTGTTAAAAGATCACCCTGGGGACTTTTTTTTATTTTCCTGCAACATACTTACCAGTTGCGGTATTCAGCCATTTTCAACAACACTCTAGTCCACTCCGGCAGTTGTAATGTGCTGGATCATTTGTGTGTTGAGTGCCAGTAGCTTTCTCAATGTAAGTCTATGAGACTAGACTTACAATATGACGATTTTAAAAGTGATATCCACTCCACACAACAGACAATATGTAATTCGGCCAGTCATAAATGCGTTGATGTTGACTGGAGTGCCACTGAAAACAGCAGAAGACAGCAACCAGTGAGTATATTAGAGCATTCAATACACTACAGAAATGATTTGTAACAAAAGAAGAAATACAAAAAAATCAAAGTACTCCTTTAAGTATATTTTTATTGCAAAATAGTAGTTAGAGTTCTTTGAATGCTTTTGATAAACATAACTTTGAGTATATTTATGTTTCGCCATTAATTATGGTCTTCATAGGCTAGCATCGGCTGAAATAATAGGAAAATTTGAAAACTTTGGAATTTCCATGGTTATGGATGACTGTAGCACATGGTTATTTCAGGTTACAATGGAAAAGAAACCGTAATCAGACAATGTGATCTGCAGATTCAAAAGATGGTTGAAGTTCATGGTTTTTGAAAGTAAGAACATTGGCAATGACCAGTGGAAGGTGACTAGATCTATTGAAAAATATGTAACGAAGGAAACATAGGGAGTAACTGTAGAAATGGCAGAATATTAGTCTATAGAGATGCATGTTGGCAAGAGGTTCAAATGCCATAGTTAGATGTCTGTTAGGCAGTTGAATAGCGAGATGTTACGTTTGTGGCAGCTCTCAGGTATCCACTGTCTGAATTCTAGTCGGGTAGACCTCTCACTCATGTTAGGACCCAAGACTTGGCTTTTGGGATGTAATCTCTTTTGACCCATGGTGATAAACAGCTCTCTGTTATTTTGTGTGTTACTAGTGTTGGAATATTAAATGGTCAAATGAAGAGTTTTGCACTCAATCCTGTAGATGTATTGTTATCTAGGACCCAGCTGTCAGGTGTAACATAGGGATTTCAAATATATACAATGTTTGTTAAATCCTTAAATCCTCACTTGAAATATTCTTGTCGAAGTGGAATGTAGCTAAATTACACCTCATATTCCACATTCCATATTATTTTGTCACCAGGTTTTTCCTCCCCCATCTTAGAGCAGCATGATGTTGATACAGAGACCCTGATTGCTGCGATGTATCACTTACTGGACTGCTTGCTGTAATTTTAATATAATTAGTGTTTTATCTGCTGCAGATATGCATTTCTCTGAATGCTGAGCTCTGTATAACCCCGCCTGCACCACTGATTGACAGCTTTCAGTGCACACTGAACATAGGCAAAAAGCTGCCAATCAGTGGTGGGTATGGTTTCATACAGAGCTCATGAACATGGAGGACTACACAGTTGCAGGTTTACTAGTCCTCTAGTCCTCTGGTGATAATCTTCTGCTGATAAAACATGGATTTTATCAAAACCACAGAAAAAAGCCCAATATATGATATCACTGGATCAGAGTCTCTGTTTTTATGCTATGCTACCCTCTGTTAAGGTGGCAAAATGTAGTGAAAGATTTCCTTTAATAATTATTATAGACAGGAACAAGGATTTAGATTCCTGGGGGTGGGGGGGGGGGCAATAAGAATAGAGCATTTGGACCATGATAATAAAAATACAAAATTAAATAATGTTCTTTAACAAAAAAAAAAAATAGAGGACGAAAACAGATCCATAATATTAATTTCCCTTTACAAAGTTGAAATCACTTACGGAACATGTTTAAAGCAGAACACAAAACAGTTACTGACCCCGAATAAAAAATGGGAAGGAATTGAGCAAATAATTAACAGCGAAAAGCAATAGGTCGTTTGTACGAGACTTTTTGTTCTGCTTCGTTCTCCGAACGCTCCGACTCGAGGTGTATTGTCCTAGAAGAGTCGCTCTAGAAATTGACCCGCTACTTCCCATCAGAAGCCTCGGAGCAGAACATACAAAAGTTGACTTATTTTGTATGTTTTGTACATTCTGTAAAGTAGATGGTATAAATAGACGATAATGAAGCATCGAGCTAATAAATAGTGTTTAACATAAATTTGCACATTGTTGTCTGTTTTCACCATTCTCACATTAAATTATTTGAAATTCCCTTTCACATTATTTAATGAGTTTCTCATTTGTGCTGTTTGCCTAATTGTTTTTCGCGGTATCAGCAGCTTGAGTCGCCTGCCATTAAACTCTGCCATCCACGCTGAGGCAATGTAATTTAAAGCTATGGTTAAATTATGACTTCTCTGAACCGGTTGTGGCACTGACGCATAACCCTAATTAAACGATCACATCCATTCTGGAGGTGCTCTCTTCTCCCCTCAAACGTTAATTACAACATAAGAGTCTTTAATGGCCTGCCTCACCTCCAGCTTCTCCAAAGAAAGGTCATGCGATTAATTTTTGTCATTAATCTTTTCCCAATGTGGACACTCTGCTGTCACCGCAGCCTATTAACCCTCTATCCTACGCGCCCCCCTTCTGCTAGTCCTTACCGCCACCCCCCCTCCCTGCCAGTTACTGAAGAAAAGGAAAATATTTAAGAAACGTTTTGTTGGGCTCTAAGCAATGGACAGGTTCGGTGCGTCAGGTGCACTCAGGATTACAGCGGGATAATGAAGAGGAATTGTTTTCCAATTTTTACAAGAATCCCTCATCGTCATCAACACAGTTAATAAAGAAAACCTGTTTGCTAAACTGGCACCTTGCATCGAAAACAACCATGTACCATTCACACCGGGCAGATTTGTTTCAGACTTTTCTATAACTGTCCCATATATCATAGAGCTAAACATCCATGTGCATGCTTCAGAAACGACCGCATATAGGTATATGGAACTGATGGGGAGGCACACAAATCTGATGGGCGTAAATATACCCTGAAACATTACAAAGCCCCAAGCTCCAAATAATGCAGGAAACATGCAAGCAATACTTCATGTCACAATAGAGGAAAATTCTGCAACCACACAGCAGTTACATGGGGAAAAGATCGACTGCAAATTAAACTAAACATGGAGAAATCTGGAATGGAATGGATTATTACTATTATTATTTTTCAAGGTTATATAATTAATATGCATTATGATTCTACAATTTGATATATATATATATGTATATATAGTGAATACCGCATCACGTTTAGATGCGCTTTTGCCAGAAGATGCAGATTTGGTGCAGGATTTTGGTGTATAAATTTCAGCACTAAATCTGCATCTATCGGGAAAAATGCACAAAAATGATTTGTGTACATATATATATATATATATATATATATATATATACACGGTATATATATATATATATATATATATATATATATATATATACCGTGTATATATATATATATATATATATATATATATTTTTTTTTTTATATATATTTATATTTAATATTTGTATATCTATCCATGTTTATGAGAAAGGTTCAAGTTATGGACCAAAATGTCGCTACATTGGCCAATACAGTCCAGTAATTTGCACGATTTTTGGTAGTACTGCACCTATTTTTCCATGTCTATCTCTAAGGCCTGCAACACACATCCGTGCCGCCGGCACGTGTTTGTCATTTTTTACACGTACCGGCGGCACGGAGACACTTTAAGCAATGCTACCCTATTGTAGCAGGCACACACACGTAAAACCACACGGAATGTGTGTCCGTGTGCGTTTGTACGTGTGTGCATTTTTCAAAGCGCTGACATGTCAGTGTTTTCTCCCGCAGCACGGGTGTCACACGGCCCGCACCCGTACCACACGAGTGTAGTGTGAATGCGGTCCCGTGTGACACGCGCCGGAGACAACACACGTGTCAGTGAAAAAAAAACAAAACATTAACTCACCTTCTCCAGCCCTCCTGTCTCTGCCGCTGCTGCCTCTTGCTGCCGACTGCCGCTCATTATTCTCATAGAATATTCACTTCACTGCCTGGCAGCAGCAGCAGCGGGGAGACGGGAGGGCTGGAGACCGAGGATCAGCACCACGGACAGCAGCGCGGACATCAGGAAGGACCAGGTGAGTATGATAATTACCGGTTCTACGTGTGCTATCGCGGATAGCACACGTAGAACACACGTGTCCCGCACGTACCAGAGACACGTACTTACCTGCACGCAACACGCAGGAGAAATACGTGTCTCGGCATGTGTGTGATTTTCACGGAGTGTGGCAGAGGCCTTAGACTGGGATGTTACCTGAGAAGCTTTGCACCCAGATTTCTATTTTGCTATGAGGCTGGTGTTCCTTTATTTCACACACACACACACACACACACACACACACACACACACACACACACAGAGACACACACACACATATATATATATATATATATATATATATATATATATACATATATATATATATATATACACATATACATACAGTATATGTACTGCTCAAAGAAATTTTTTTGTTTAAGTGTTCCTTTCATTGTTTTGGCTAGTATATATATATGTATATATATATATATATATATATATATATATATATATATATATATATATATATATAAAATGTTCTCCCCATGCTTGAGTGTATTTCTTCCAGGTTCTCTGGTTTCCTCCCATGCTCCAAAAACATACTGGTAGAGAGTTTAGATTGTAAGCTCCAATGGGGACAGGAGTGATCACGTCTGTAAATCGCTGTGGAATTAATAGTGCTATATCAGTCAGTAAATAAATTATTAGTGGTGACTGATGAGTGAATAGTAACTATGTATGTTCGGATAATGCTTACCAAATAGTGAGTACAAGTCTAGTATTCGTCACGACAAGAAAAATGCTCCGTTTCTTTATTGACTTGCATTAGATTTTTTTTTTGTGACGAACACTGGAATAGTACTTTGGGATTCGTAATCAATAATTCGAACATGAATAGTTACTATTCACCCATCACTATAAATCATTTTAATATATTTATACCTTGGATTAAGAGTAACTTGGTTTGAGAGCGTTTTGCAAGACAAGAAAAGCTTTCTACAAATTTGTAACTTGGTTTAAGAGAAATGCTTTGCAATAAGAGCAAATACTCCCCATGGACACTTCCTTTCACCAAGCTCTAACCCGCTCTGGAGGTAACTTTCTGTACATATGTACTTTATACTGTATACCATTGTACAGTACAGTATATACTATATAGCATGTCTATCAATTTGCATTTGTGGATATATTATTGTACTTTATTATTGATAACCAGTACAGCACATTGTTTGTATTGTACCTCCCGCACACCAACAATTCTATGTTAAGTCAACGTACAGTTTAATTTGCGTTATATGTTTTTTACTGTACAGTATTTTGTATTAATGTACTGTAATAATTTTAAATGAATACAGTACATTATTGTGTATTACTGTAATAAGTTTGTATAAATACAGTAAAAATGTTTGGGTTATGGAACAAATTGTCTGCGTTTCAATTATTCACTACGGGAAATTTCGATTGATATAAGAGTAAGTTGGTTTAAGAGCACAGTCCCGGAACGAATGCTCGTAATCCAAGGTTCCACTTTACAAGCACCAATGAGTTTTTGCTAATAATAATAGCGATAATAATAATAATAATACAAAAATAAGAACTAAGGGATATAAACTAAGAAAAATGATAATACGCAGACTGTGTAAGACGATATGCCGCGGCGGTACCCAGATCACAGCGAGTTTCAGTCATACCTACTCTCACCTCCAACACGGTCACATATATGCAAGCACACATCCTTCAGAAGCAAGGACATCAGGGACATCACATCCTCATCACAGTACTCAGCCTAATAATTAATAACCATTAGGAACAATAAGGCTAATACCGGCCATGGCCGGACTCAATGTGCAGCTTTTCTACTTTAATGAAAACAATGATTTGACTTTGAAGAAAGTGACTTTTTTAAGTGAAAGCTAGATCCACACTCCCCCACACTGCTTCGCCCCCACCCCCCTTTCCTCTTTTTTTTTCTTTTCTTTTAATACTCTGCGTTCTATCATGCAAATCCCCTTTCAAATTATGAGCGTATTAGAGCCATCAGCAGTAATGTCACCGACACAAAATGAGAACTGGGACTTAAGCACCTAACGAACAATGAAATGTGTGAGCCCTGGGACAGGACAATTAAGCACTGGGCTTAGCCAGCGATGGAAATTTATTGCCATCAAATCCATATTTCTATTTTCCCCCTGAACAGTAACCTATTTGAATATGATTAAAGGTTTTCATTAGAGGCAGCAGGAAGGCCCACGTCTCTGTTCCCAGTTAGCGAACAAACACGTACTGAAATACCAGTTTCTGTGGCCGGATTGTGGGACGTCCTGCAACAATTAAAAAGTGAAAATAGACCTTCAATAAGGACACTTTTGATATACCGAACGGTGAGTATGGTGAAACAAGTCTGTCCGAGGCACTGACCTTCTGTCATTTGTGCTACTGTGTAAAAATAACATATAACGCAAAAACACACACACACACGTATATATATGTGTGTGTTTTTGCGTTATATGTTATTTTATATATATATATATATATATATATATATATATATATATATATATATATATTTATTTAAACTGGATTGCCAATATTAGAGGAGGCTGTATACAACATTAGTCATTGGCTATAACAGATCAATGGAAGAAACAATTTTTCATTCTTTTATTTCTTAAAATTGTTTTGCTTTTTTCCAAAGGGCATATTTGCCTTGTGTTTTATCTATACTGACTAGTGTTGAGCAAGTTGTTGACTTTTCGCACTTACTATGCTATTAACGAGTACTGTCCGCTACTCGCATATTCGTTACGAGTAGCGGGCGCAATGTAAGTCAATGGGAAATACTTGCTAAGTAGCGACTAACCCGAATGCCGTACTTTTCGTGCAAGTAGCGAATAGTACAGCTCTCAGGTCACTCGCTACTTAGCGAGTATTTCCCATTGACTTACATTGGACCTGATACTCGTAACGAATATGCAAGTAGCGGACAGTACTCACTAACAGCATAGCGGGTACGAATAGTCAACTACTCGCTTAACACTAATACTAACACATCGTTAGTCAATGGCTATCTACGCACAGGCATATTTAACATATACTCGCTTGATAGCATGCGGCGTTTCCTATACTGTTTCATTTATGCTTTTAATGCTTTTATCATAGATTATCTAAGAAAAAAAAGGATAAATTTCCATTGATTTTGATCCAAGTATATGCTTGAATTTGCACCAGACAGCTTCAGGAATAACGCAGACAGTCCTTAAATATCAGGTGAAACATCAAAAAAAAGTGAAGCGTAGTAAGTCAATATAAAATAGATCAAAAGAAACATAGATAGGTGTCAGGTTCATACTGAGATTATTCTCCATTCTAGCAGGTTTCAGGTACCACTGACAGTCTACTGCTATTTAATAATAAAAATAAAATTAAACCTTTCTGATCCACTATTGAGCAATGTGTTAGGGTCATGAAAAACGATCTATAGGTGCTGTAAAACGGATGCAGAATGATAAAATGTGTCACCTAACTTGACATGTTCAATGAGTTCTGACATATTAAAGGGGTTGTCCATTCTTCTGCTTAAAGTCTGCAATCCCTCTCTGTGATTTCAGGCTTCTGAATCCTCACATTGTGTGCACCACGCACTGTCAGGACCCTCCTGTATTTATGCTGTGAGCGGGCAGTCATGTGATCGCAATTTGCATACTTTCAGTTGTATTTCAACTACACATGCTCAGCATTGCTTAATACAAGTGAATTGAGAAAGGCCAAGCACATGAATACATGTATGTAAGATGCATGCTTGTGGTAATGTGACCGTCTGCTGTTGGCAGCAACACTGGAGAATCCTGACAGTTTGACTTGCGTACACTGTTAGTATTTAGACGTCTGCAGTCAAATAGAATAACAGACATTGCCTTTCAGTGTACAGTTACAGTGTGGTATATTTATTACATTGTACATCAAGTAAAAAAGTACTACAGCTGTAATACGTTGCTTTATATTCAGTCCTAAGGTTCACATACACATACTAATGTTGGCATAACCTGCTGATATCAATGCGTTTGACCGAAACTACGATTGTGTAAGGTGGCACTGGCCGACTGATGGTCGAGAGAGATTTTGATCACACATGTCCAATTTCAGCCTGTGATCGCATTATTCTCCGTGAGATAAACTATCGGTTGATGTGCCAATCAGCGGCTTTCTCATATAGAACCCACGAACGTTCGGCCGATGGGAGTGTCGGCTGAGATGGCTGTCAGCCAAGCAACTGGCCAAGTCATCGTTCAACCAACAGCTATCTAATGTGTATGGCCAGCTTAACTAGACAATGTGATGTCACATTCTTACCATATAAGTCTGTGGTTCCGAATGTTGTGGCCTCACCCAAAAGCAGAATGGCAGCTCACCGTTCACTCTAAGGGGTACTTTGCACACTACGACATCGCAAGTGATGCCGAGCGCGATAGTCCCCACCCCCGTCGCAGCAGCGATATCTTGTGATAGCTGCCGTAGCGAACATTATCGCTACGGCAGCTTCACATGCACATACCTGCCCTGCGACATCGCTCTGGCCGGTGACCCGCCTCCTTCCTAAGGGGGCGGGTCGTGCGGTGTCACAGCGTCATTACATGGCAGGCGGCCAATAGAAGTGAAGGGGTGGAGATGAGCGGGATGTAAACGTCCCGCCCACCTCCGTCCTTCCGCATAGCCGGCGTGAGCCGCGGTGACACAGGTACGCTGATGTTCCTCGCTCCTGCGGCTTCTCACACAGCAATGTGTGCTGCCGCAGGGGAACGAGGAACAACATTGTACCATCGCTGCAGCGAAATTATGAAAATGTCGGACACTACACCAATGATACGATTATCACTTTCGATTTGACCCCACCGACATCGCAGCTGCGATGTCGTAGTGTGCGAAGTACCCCTAAGTGTTACATAAAAGCAAAAAGCAAATCAGTGCCTATTCCATTTTGTTCTGTAACAAGCTTCCAATCACAATAGTCAAAGGTTATTAAACCGAAGATATATATCACAATAAGATTACCTAGTAAATATAGTCTACAATATTCTTCAACTGACCATAGCTCCGAACTTTACACAAATGTAATGTGAAGGAACAGAAGAAGTTAAACAATAAATAATAAATTCTATTCCAGTTCATCTTCCTCCTCTTCCCCCTCCTCCTCCAGGCTCCTAACGAAACGGAACTGCTGCCAGATGAAATATATTACTATTAAATACTTAATTCTTCTAGTGTGCGGAAAGCAGGCAGTATGAATATGATTATTAAAGAAAATTACTTTGGCTGATCAGATATTCCTGCATACTAATTCCTGACCCCTCTCTTCCTTGTCTTCGTGTATCTCATCCCTTGGAGACCAGGCCAGATAGAATTCCATCACAAATAGCTGATTACTGGAGCTCACCCTGGGAATCACATTCTTCTCTGGTGTCCTTGCCTGGGGTGTAGGTGGCAAGAAGAAAAATCATGCCAGGACAGTTGCCCTAATTTAAACGCCATTTACCTTTCATTATATAGAGAAAGCAGCCTGGCATCACTGGACTTTCATATCAAAGGGCTAAATGTGAAAAGTAGACGGCTATTGTTTTGTCTGTGAAATTCTATAGTGAGTCAAATGAGCCTTTTCTCTCAATAAAACTCCTCTAATTCTCTATTGTATATCGCCTATAATCTGCATTACTAGTCATATACCAGTGTTGGTATTCTCGTAGAGTTTCTATGATATATTGATGGTATACCGGGTTTCTAGAGACTGGATACACCTTTGATTTTATGACTTTTTTATGTACAAAAAAAGTGCTAGACACTATTCACATCACTGCTACATACAATACTATGTGATTTATTAACTAATGCCGTATAATGTACTAATAATAACGCCCATACAATGTCAACACAATGTCATATACTAAAGGCCCCGTTACACGCAACAACATCGCTAACAAGATATCGCTGGGGTCATGGAATTCGTGACGCACATCCGGCGTCATTAGCGATGTTGTTGCGTGTGACACCTACGAGCGACCGCTAACGATCCAAAAAGCGGCACAAATCATTGATTGTTGACACGTCGTTCCTTTCCCAAATATCATTGCTCATTTGGGACGCATGTTGTTCGTCGTTCCTGAGGCAGCACACATCGCTACGTGTGACACCCCAGGAATGACGAACAACAGCGTTCCTGCGTCCTCCGGCAACAAGGTGGGAGTGACGTTAATGCAGCTGTTCTCCGCCCCTCCACTTCTATTGGTGGCCCACTGTGTAACGTCGCTGTGATGCTGCACGAACCGCCCTCTTAAAAAAGAGTGTGTTCGCTGGCCACAGCGACATCGTTAGGAAGGTATGTGCGTGTGACGCGTACTAGCGATAATATTCGCCACGGGCAGCGATTTGCCCATGACGCACGCACGACGGGGGTGGGTGCGATCGCTAGCAACATCGCTAGCGATGTCGCAGCGTGTAAAGCGGCCTTTACCCAAGAAATGTGCTCAATATTTTTATTACAACGCCCAAGAAATAGGACATAACAGAATCCATGTAATAAAAGTTCAAAAATGTGACAAATAATAGTCTCTTACAGAGCCCAAAGAAATAGACTATGCAGTGCACAAACAATACTACCGCACAATACCACGATGAAAATTTGGTGAGTTTTTGATGTTGCAGATTTTTGCACCTATTAGATAAATAATAATAATAATTTTATTAGTTTATTTGTATTTTTTTACATTTTTTTTTTCATACATGCGTTTTTTGCGTTTTTTTGTCTTTTTGGTGTGTTATGTTTTAAATTTTGCTGCTTTGTTTTCAATTCTTCATGGTATTTCACTTTGACAAACTTTATTGATAGAGTAATGGGAGTGGACTAAATAGTCACATGATTTTTTTACCTGTGGATTATCCATCTCAATTCAGGACTCAATTAGAATATACTGCATTTAATGCTATTTTATGAGGAAAATCCGCACATAAAACTCAGTGTACCTGCAAGAGAAATTGCCATGATGCAGATTTCAAACACACATCACAGATCAGCTTATATAGTGTAAAAGAAGGAATACAGTGGTCATAAAGCCACGAGCACACTGAGTATTTGGAGTTGTTTTCCTTACGTCTGCTGCTGCCGTCTTCCCGTTGTGAATATATTGGTGAAGGATGGTGCCACTGGCTCATTCTTGGACCAATCAGCATGTGGGCCAGCAGACATGATGACATCAGCGCATGTGCTGTGCAGAGTCAGTGCATAGGAGACCGAAACAGGGGGCTGTGGTAACAGGAGCGAGGTATGTGGTATTTTTTTCTTGTGTATGAAATATTTGCATGTATTTAGGAGGTGGTGTGGGAGCTCATACTGTATGTAGGGGCTATGAGGGGCTTATCATGTACATAGTAGGCTATGTGGGGGCTCATACGTTATATACAGTATATCACAATAAGGAGTACACTCAAATTTTTGTAAATATTTAATTATGTCTTTTCATAGGACAACTCTGAAGAAATGACATTTTAATACAATGTAAATTAGTCAGTGTACAGCTTGTATAACAGTAAATTTCATCTGCCCTCTAAATAACTCAGCGCACAGCCATGAGTACGTTTCTAAGTGAAAATCACCAAATTGTGCCCGATTAGCCATCTTCCCTTTCCGGTGTCATGCGACTAATTAGTGATACAAGGTCTCAGGTTTGAATGGGAAGCAGGTGTGTTAAATTTGGTGTTATCGCTCACACACTCTCTCATACTGGTCACTTGAAGTTCAACATGGCTCCTAGTGGGAGAGAATTCTCTGAGGTTCTGAAAAAAATAATTTTTGCTCTACACAAAGACAGCTAGGCTATTGGAAGATTGCCAATACCTTAAAATTGAGCTTTAGTATGGTGGCAAAGAACATAGAGCGGTTTAACAAGACGGGTTGCACTTAGAACAGGCCTCATCATGGTCGACCAAACAAATTGAGTGCACGTGCTCAGCGTCATATCCAGAGGTTGTCTTTTTAAAATAGATGTACAGTCCTTGACAGACGTTCTGTCGCTTATCCATGTTTTATAAATAAAAGCTTATAACCTAACTATAAATTAATCCATTGGTTCATAAATTACTCTTTTGAAAGCTGAAACCCTCCCAAATTTGGTTTAGGTTATGAAAATAAAGTTGCTGCAAAGCTGAAATATTGATCATTTAATGAACACAGAAAGGTCAGATTTAGGCAAGACAAAAGTTTTGTCGCCCACAGAAAGTAATGTGAAATTCAAACAAATAATTAGCTTCTAAAGATATGTTGCATAACATAGGTGAATGAAGTTGTGGTGCTATTAGAGCCATATTTAATATTTTGTGTGACTTCCATGAGCTTGAAGGATTGCATCCATGCGGTTCAACAATGGTTCATACAATTTATTGATGAAGTCATCAGGAATAGCAAAGAATGCAGTCTTACATGCCTCCTAGAGTTCATCTAGATTCTTTGGTTTTGTCTTCCAAACTTCCTCTTTCATCCTACCCCAAACATGCTCAATGATGTTCATGTCTGGTGACTGGGCTGGCCAGTCCTTGAACACCTTGATCTTCTTTGCTAGGAGGAACTTTGTTGTATGAGATGGAGCACCATCCTGCTGCAGAATGTGACTCCTTTTTCGATTGGGAATGTAAGAGGTAGCTAATACTTCTTGATATTTTAGACTATTGATATTGCCTTCCACCTTGCAAATGTTTTGCACACCCCCATACTGAATGTAACCCCAGACCATGATCTTTCCACTGCCAAACGTAACTGTTTTCTGGACCCATACGGGCTCCAGTAGTTCTCCTGCAGTATTTGCGGCGGCTGTGGTGTAATTCAACTGAAGATTCATCAGAGAAATTCCCCTTCTGCCACTTTTCCAGCATCCATCTGTTTAGCAGGCTGTGGGACTTAGCAAACGCCACATGGATTTTTAATTGCCTTTTGTTTAGGGCTGGCTTCTGGGCACTGATTCGACCATGGAGGCCATTTCGAGACAGAATCCTACAAACTATTCTAGTTGATACAGGGACTTGAGGTGACCAGGCCTTTTGGAGCTCTGCTGCAGTGGAAGAGGGTCTGGCTTTGGATTTTCTAACCAATAAATGTTCCTCCTGAGCAGTTGTCTTGCGAGGTCTGCCGGACCTGGGCTTGTCAAAAACATCTCTAGTCTCTTCAAATCTTTTTTTTAATTTTTTGTACTTGACGCTGAGACACATTAAAGGTGACAGTCACCTACCTCTGCAGTGGATCTGGTCTTCAGCCTCTTGATAATCAAGACTTTGGTCACAGGGTGGATTTTTGGCAGGTTGTTAGAGGTCAAGTTGCAGTTCAAGTGAAGGTCTGGGGTGCTGGGTTTCTTTTTATACACACCCACTAATTATCCGATCATTTAGTGAGCACAGGTGAGAATGTAAACTAGGATTGGGTGCATTATATGACAAGGCGACAAAACATTTGTCTTGCCAAAATCTGACCTTTCTGTGTTCATTACATGATCAATATTTCAGCTTTGCAGCAACTTTATTTTCACAACCTAAGGCCCCCTTCACACGTCCGTGAAAAACACGCACGTGTGTTACGGGCCGTTTTTCGGGTCCGTGTCCCGTTTTTGTGTCCGTTTTTATGGTCCGTGTGGCACCTGTGTGAATTGCGTATGCTAGCCGTGTTTGTGTGTAGAACGTCCGTGTGTGCGTGTGGAATTAACGTGTATGTGTACGTGGAATGTCCGTGTGGAATGTCCGTGTGTGTGATGCACAATGTCGTTTATAAATGTCGGCTGACAGCAGACAGAGTTGCGCGATGAGAATGAACTCGGGTGAACTTCACCCGACTTCATCCTCATACCGCGGCTCTGTCTGTGTCGAGTACTGATTAGCGGTCACCTGTGAAGGATTCACCGGTGACCGCTAATCCCCCGAGTGACTGAAGTTTCCCCCCCTCTCTCATACTCACCGTTCCTCGATCCCCGGCGCGGCGCTGCACGGCATTCACACTGCTGCGGCGGCTTGTACTATTTTGAAAAAGCCGGCCACTCATTAAACAATCTCCTATTCCCTGCTTTCCCCGCCCACCGGCGCCTATGATTGGTTGCAGTGAGACACACCCTCACACTGAGTGACAGGTGCCTCACTGCACCCAATCACAGCAGCCGGTGGGCGTGTCTATACTGTGCAGTAAAATAAATAAATAAATAATTAAAAAAAAACGGCGTGCGGTCCCCCCAATTTTAATGCCAGCCAGATAAAGCCATACGGCTGAAGGCTGGTATTCTCAGGATGGGGAGCTCCACGTTATGGGGAGCCCCCCACCCTAACAATATCAGTAAGCAGCCGCCCAGAATTGCCGCATACATTATATGCGACAGTTCTGGGGCTGTACCCGGCTCTTCCCGATTTGCCCTGGTGCTTTGGCAAATCGGGGTAATAAGGAGTTAATGGCAGCCCATAGCTGCCACTAAATCCTAGGTTAATCATGTCAGGCGTCTCCCCGAGATTTCTTTCATGATTAATCTGTAAGTGACAGTAAATGAACACACACACCCGAAAAAATCCTTTATTAGAAATAAAAAACACAAACATATACCCTGGTTCAACAATTTAATCAGCCCGAAAAAGCCCTCCATGTCCGGCGTCATCCAGGATGGTCCAGCGTCGCATCCAGCTCTGCTGCATGGAGGTGACAGGAGCTGCAGAAGACACCGCCGCTCCGGTCACCTCCACGCAGCAACTGAGGTGAGAAGCGCGATCAGCTGAGCTGTCACTGAGGTTACCCGCTGTCACTAGATCCAGTAACAGCGGGTAACCTCAGTGACAGCTCAGCTGATCGCGCGGCTGTCTTCATTTGCCGCGTGGAGCTGTCGGGAGCGGCGGTGTCTTCTGCAGCTCCTGTCACCTCCATGCAGCAGAGCTGGATGCGACGCTGGACCATCCTGGATGACGCCGGACATGGAGGGCTTTTTCGGGCTGATTAAATTGTTGAACCAGGGTATATGTTTGTGTTTTTTATTTCTAATAAAGGATTTTTTCTGGTGTGTGTGTTTATTTACTGTAATTTACAGATTAATCATGAAAGGAATCTCGGGGAGACGCCTGACATGATAAATCTAGGATTTAGTGGCAGCTATGGGCTGCCATTAACTCCTTATTACCCCGATTTGCCAAAGCACCAGGGCAAATCGGGAAGAGCCGGGTACAGCCCCAGAACTGTCGCATATAATGTATGCGGCAATTCTGGGCGGCTGCTGACTGATATTGTTAGGGTGGGGGGCTCCCCATAACGTGGAGCTCCCCATCCTGAGAATACCAGCCTTCAGCCGTATGGCTTTATCTGGCTGGCATTAAAATTGGGGGGACCGCACGCCATTTTTTTTTAATTATTTATTTATTTATTTTACTGCACAGTATAGACACGCCCACCGGCTGCTGTGATTGGGTGCAGTGAGGCACCTGTCACTCAGTGTGGGGACGTGTCTCACTGCAACCAATCATAGGCGCCGGTGGGCGGGGAAAGCAGGGAATAGGAGATTGTTTAATGAGCGGCCGGCTTTTTCAAAATAGTAAAAGCCGCTGCAGCAGTGTGAATGCCGTGCAGCACCGCGCCGGTGATCAGGGATCGGTAAGTATGAGAGAGGGGGGAAACTGACCGACAGACTGTGAGAGAGGGACAGAGAGACCGACCGAGAGACCGACCGACGGACTCAGGGAGATTGACCGACATACACAGAAATAGAAAGAATAGCCGACATCACTAGAAATAAAAACACCAAACGGACACGGACTATAAGTAGATGCATACGTGTTTACTAACGTGTGTGCACATACCCATAGACTTTCATTGTGTCCACGTGTGCGTGCTCCGTGCAGATAACGGACATGCATCCGTGCAAAACGCAAACACATACGGATCACGGACACGCACACACGGACATAATGAAATAACGCACGTGTGACCACAATCATAGATTAACATTGGTGCACGTTTGGCCGTGTCTCCGGTATATACGGAAACGGACCAAACACGCACGTGTATCACGGACGTGTGAAGGGGGCCTAAACCAAATTTGGGAGGGTTTCAGCTTTCAAAAGAGTAATTTATGAAACCAATGGATGAATTTTAAAGTCAGGTTATAAGCTTTTATTTAAATAACATATTTACATAACATGGATAAGCGACAGAACTTCTGTCAGGGACTGTATGAGTACTGCCAGCATTGCTTCAGAGGTAAAGAGGTGTGAGGTCAGCCTGTCAATGCTCAGACCATACACTGCACACTGCTTAAAAATTGGTATGCATGGCTGTCATTCCAGAAGGAAGGCTCTTCTAAAGATGATACACAAGAAAGCTAGTAAACAGTTTGCAGACCACAAGCAGACTAAGGACATAGATTACTGGAACCATGTCCTGGCGTCTGATACAACCAAGATAAATGTCATGACATCATGGAGGATGTAAGAGGATTCCAGTGGCTCCTGTGAAGCTCTAGTGAAGTCCATGCCTAAGAGAGTTAAGGCAGTGCTTTAAAATAATGGGGAGCCACACAAAACAGAGACACTTTGGGCACAATGTTGCCATTTTCACTTAGGGGTGTACTCACTTTTGTTGACAGCAATTTTAACATTAGTGGCTGTGTGTTGAGTTATTTAAAGGCACACCAAATTACACTATGTTCAAGCTATACACTGACTACTTTACATTGTATCAGTCTCTTAATTTCAGTGTTGTCCTATGAAAAAAATATGAATATGAGGGGTGTACTCACTTTTGTTATATACAGGTGGAGACTATGTAGGGCTTGTACTGTATATATGGGGCTATGCTATATGAGGGCTCATCTGTACATATAGATAATAAATGGGGGCTCATACTGTGTATAGGGGTTATGAGGATCTCATACTGTACATAGGGGCTATGTGGGGGCTTATACTATACATAGAGTGGCTGTGTGGGGGCTCATATGTTATGTAGGGGTCTATATGAGAGCCCATTCAGTATAAAGGAAAACTTTGTGAGGGCTCATCCTGTATATAAAGAGACTATGTGGGGGCTCATACTGTATGTAGGGGCTGTTTGGGGGATCATACTGTAAATAGAGTGGCTGTGTGTTGGCTTATATAGTGCACTGGGGAAAAAAAAGTATTTAGTCAGCCACCAATTGTGCAAGTTCTCCCACTTAAAAAGATGAGAGAGGCCTGTAATTGACATCGATGATAGACCACAACTATGAGACACAAAATGAGAAAACAAATCCAGAAAATCACCTTGTCTGATTTGGCAAGATTTTTTTTTGCAAATTATAGCGGAAAATTAGTATTTAGTCAATAACAAAAGTTCATCTCAATATTTTGTTATATATCCTTTGTTGGCAATGACAGAGGTCAAACGTTTTCTGTAAATCTTCATAACGTTGGCATACCCTGATTTTATTTTTTATTTTTTACCATTTACAACTACTAGCTTAGTAATGGGGGTGTCAACTAGACGCCCACCGTTTACCAATACCAGTACTTGATGCTAGCTGTCAATTCACAGCTAGCATCAACCCTATATATGACTTGCAAAAGTATTTGGCCCCCTTGAATTTTTCAACCTTTTCCCACATTTCAGGCACTAGACCATTCTAAGTGGGTTTCCTTGTCTGTATCATTAGCCCTTCACCCAAAGCATCTCCCCTGATGAATCCTGGAGGAGGAAACGCGTCGGGAGACTTCTTGGTGACAACTTTTTAGGGCCATTCTATTTAGGGTCAGCTTGGTACTGTCCTTGTAAGGGCTGGAGTTAATGGGGTGTTGAGGAACTAGCTAGTTCTTGCCAGGGAGAGAGCTCATGCCTGGTTGAGAACAGCTACCCGACTGATCTACATTGATGACCCCCTCCAGCAACTGACCCGGACCTACATATGGGTGAGACCAACCCTTTATATCAAGTGTATAACTGCACATTATAAGATTTTATTGATCCGGATGTATTAATCATCAGGCAACATTCATACATATATGTTACCGCTATAGCCATACCAATTTAACTTAAATCCAGGAGACACCACCGTGACCTTGGTTTGTTTCCCTCCGGGTAATGGTTGGCACTATTGGGTTAACATATATGGTTATATGCCTGTCCTTTGGATGATTCACCAACTCCATATATGACATTGTATTATTATGTTATCGTGTGAGGTTTGGTTCCCACTGGAACACACCCAATTTAAATTTAAACAATAGACAGGATTGCATTCTTTGTACCTTTCACCCAGATCAAAGCAGTTTATCTCACAGTGTCCATGAACCTTGGGTACTGACGTGTTGTTGAACCTTTTGGTATTCGTCTGATAAATTGGATATTTTGCCGACTGTTACCATCTCCTAATCGTGTGGTGGTTCCAACACCGTTTTTGTTGTGGTCCTTTCGGACATGAATAGTGTTTTCTATTGTTTGCACAATGTTGTTATGGTTGCAACACTACGCAACTTTTTATAGAAAGTATAATTAAAAGTTATGTATTATCCCTTCTATTATTGCTGATACTTACCTTTATATTGAGAGGCGTCATAGGAACGGTTTATCATTTCCCGTTTCTGTATTTGCTGGTATTTATAAAAAAAACCCATTCATCTCAGTGTAATGCGTTTTTTTCTGGTACCGAACACACGGATGCCACATAGATAGCACATGGACGGCCTATGGATGTCCATTTTTTACACGGATTTGTGAAGGAGGCCTAATAGTGTGTGCAAGATAGATAGTGTATGTATAGTGTATAAAAGTGGGCATATAATGTGTATACTGTATAATATACAATAACATATAGTATATAGTGTTAACAGCATGGTATAAAGTGTATGATTATGTACACAGTGTGTTATGTATATAATAGTATGTATGCACAGTATATTGTATATGCATAACTCCCAACCATCCTGGATTCAGTGGGACTGTCCCGCTGTGTCGGCATTCACTGATATTGTCCCAGCTCATCCTCCTCTCAGTGTAGTGCATAAATTAAAGATTCTCTTCTGGTTTCCAGAGGACTAGAACTCATTAATAGAGATGAGCGAAGTTGTTCAAAAAAGGTTCGCAAATCTTAAATCTGGCACAAGCCTGGCCCATTCAGACTGGAGTTCGGATTCTAGAACACTTGGTTCAAAATAGGTGAAATTTGGCCTTTGTTCTGGAAACGTTTGCACTAATGCTTTTTTTCAACCTTATTATGACTTTGGCTAAGATAGTTGTGATAAGGCCTTCATTTAGGTTGATGCCATTCAGTCTTGCATCCCTCTTAAACTGTCTGCAGTCCAAATTATGAGTCACCCGTGGTAGCATGCATAACCACTCTCACTCACACTAGAGACGTGCTCAGATATGAATAGAAAGTAAGACTCCTTTATTCCGGAAGTTTGTACAGATATATATAACCGGGCTTATTGGCTAGGTGCCAAGAATACGTAACACGTCTCCTATTGGATAAAGTAGAATAGCTTATTCTGTGATATACAATTTACTGTGCTTGGTTCCTCATTTATATTACGCAATGTCAGCATGATTCACTTGTCACAAGAATAGCCCAGACTGTCTGAGTCTTATGTCCAAATGCAGAACTAGGTGGGGTACACAGTCTGAAACAGCATCTTAAATCTTGTTCTTTATGGATATCTCCATGTAACTCTTATATACTCCTAATAATTCATAATCTTGTCCATAACAGTCCCCCCTTTGGAGATAGCCAAAAAGTCTTTCCTTACTTTTCCCGAGTCTATTGATCTGTCCTAATGCCGATGGTTACCTCACTCACATACGAGATAACCCATCCTGTAATACTACTGTATGTTCTGAGGATTTCGATAGCGTTAGGGCAATGACAACAGAGACGAGTTCTTGGTACAAGATGTTATATAATATGTAACCACGGTAGATACACAACGGGAATAAACACAGTAAAACAACACACAAAAACACTTTCACGAAACGGAGCGAAGGGGATTCCCGGGGCCACGCACCGGACTCCCCCAGGGAGACCACCAGAGCGAACCCCTATACAGGGACTGTCCGGCAATCAACCCCGGAAGGCCTAAATGCACAGCAGCCGGTACACAAGGGGCAAGTGGTATAGTCCAGGAGTGTCCGTACTGGATGATTGTCCAGAGTGGTTACGAACCGGGCAGAGTGCTGATCAAAGACGGCAGACGGAGTCCGGGCACAGCTTGAAGAAAACCGGGTATGGTCCAGAGTCGGTCGGTAGAGTTTCAGGAAAATCCAAGGCAATCAGGAAGTAGAAACAGCAAAGCAGGAGCACACAGCAAGCAGTATACTCAGGCACTGGACTAGGCTTAGAGACGGCCTTTTAAGCAGCTGGACAGGAAGTAGGGCAACAGAACAGTAAACTCCATGTTAACCGAGGGCAAGCTTCTTCAACAGAGAACTGGAAAACCCGGAAACCTGACATTACTCCCCCCCCCAGAAACGGCCTCAGGACGGATCAGGGCCTGGCTTGTCCGGGTACCGTCGATGAAACTGAGCGATCTTCCGGGGTGCCCGAATGTTACCCACTGGTTCCCAGGAATCGTCCTCGGGGGCGTACCCCTGCCAACGTACCAGATACTGAAGCCTACGACGATGGAGCCGGGAGTCAATAATGTCCTCAACCACGAACTGCTCCTCGCCGTCGACCATCACAGGCGGAGGAGGAGGCACGACACGACCAGGAAACGTATTAGGAGAGACGGGTTTGAGGAGAGAAACATGAAAGACCGAGTGTACCTTCAGATGGTGCGGTAACCGCAGCCGACAGGCCACAGGGCTCACGATCCCGGTGATCTTAAATGGACCGATGAATTTTTGTCCCAGCTTCTGCGAAGGGACACCCAATCTCAGGTTTTTGGTGGACAACCATACAGAGTCCCCTACCTTATACATGGGTGCCGGTTTCCGGTGAGTGTCCGCCGACCTCTTGTAACGCTCCTGAGCCGCAGCCACAGTGTCCTTTAGAACCTCCAGATTCTGTCGTAGCTCTGTCACTCTGTCCTCCACGGCAGGCACTGAAACCGCAACCGGTGACCTAGGCAAAATAGCCGGATGGTAACCCAAGTTAGCAAAAAAGGGCGTTACCTTAGTGGAGCTGCTCTGAGTGTTGTTATACGAGAACTCCGCCAACGGAAGCATCTTCAACCAATCGTCCTGCAGATGGCTGACATAACATCGAAGGTATTGTTCCAGGGTTTGATTGGTCCGTTCGGTTTGCCCATTAGTCTGAGGATGGTATGCAGAAGACAAACAGACGTCAATCTGGAGTGTCGTACAAAACCCCTTCCAGAACCTAGACGTGAACTGCACGCCCCGGTCAGATATGATCTCGTCTGGTATCCCATGCAATCGGAATACGTTCTGGATAACCAAATCCACTGTCTCTGCGGCTGAGGGAAGACCGGTACACGGAATAAAGTGAGCAGCTTTAGTCAACCGATCCACCACCACTAAAACGGTATTGTGACCACCTGAGACTGGCAACTCCACAATAAAATCCATTGAGATGGACCCCCAAGGGCGAGATGGAACGGGTAACGGTTGGAGGAGTCCCGTAGGAGCCACACGAGGAACCTTGCACCGGGCACAAACCACACATGAGTGGACATAGTCCTTCACATCCTTTAAACAGGTAGGCCACCAGAAAAAACGGCTTAGAAATTCCTGCGTCTTCTGTACCCCCCTATGACCAGCCAACACGGAGTCATGGACAAACTTGAGAACCCGAAGTCTTACGGCCTCCGGGACATAAATGCGTCGTTCTCTTAACCACACACCATTCCGAAGAACAAGAGTTACATCATTCGGGGGGGCAGCAAGAAATACGTCACCATCATAGGCCAGCTTGATGTCCTTCCACAAGTCCTGGTCCTGGATTACTCCAACGAAATTGGCATCCGATAACACGGTCTGAGACGGGGTTCCAGGCACGGAGTCCACGGCGTGGATTCGGGACAAGGCATCGGCTTTCCCATTACGTGAACCTGGACGGTATGTAACGACAAAATTGAACTGGTTAAGGAATAGGCTCCAACGGGCTTGCCGTGGAGACAGGCACCTGGCAGACTTAAGAAATTCCAAGTTACGATGATCTGTGAGTACTATCACTTGCTGCGCGGCTCCCTGTAAGTGGTGTCTCCATTCCTTGAAAGCTGAAATAATCGCTAACAATTCCTTGTCCGCAATGTCATAGTTCCTTTCTGCAGGGGACAACCGGCGGGAAAAGAAAGCACACGGATGTAAGAGACTCTTGTCCCCAGTCCTTTGAGAAAGGATGGCCCCTAATGCGTAGTCGGAAGCGTCGACTTCCACGATAAAGGGAAGTGCGGGATTCGGATGTACCAATATAGGCGCTGAGGTAAAACAAACCTTGAGACGATGGAAGGCTTCCTGGGCCTGGGCGGACCACACAAACTTCTGTCCTTTCTTGGTTAACAGAGTGATGGGACGAACGATCTCTGAAAAATTACGGATAAAACGTCGGTAAAAGTTGGCAAAACCGACAAAGCGTTGTACCTCTTTGACGTTACCCGGTTCCGGCCAGTCCAGAATTGCTTGTATCTTGCCAGACTCCATGTTCAGTCCCTGAGGAGAGATGACATACCCTAAGAATTGTATCTGTGAGCAATGGAATTCGCATTTCTCCAGTTTAATGTACAGGTGATTTTCCCTCAGCCGGGTAAGTACGGTCTTGACGTGCTCCTGGTGTTCCTGTAGGGAATCAGAAAAGATTAGGATATCGTCCAGATAAATCACCATGAATTGGTCCATGATATCCCTAAAAATATCGTTAACTAGATGTTGGAAAGCCGCGGGAGCGTTACAAAGTCCAAAAGGCATCACTAGGTACTCAAAATGTCCATACCGACATCGGAACGCGGTCTTCCACTCGTCTCCGGGACGTATGCGAAGTAGATTATATGCCCCACGGAGATCCAATTTGGTGAATATTTTTGCCTGTTGGACCCTCTCCAATAGCTCAGGAATCAACGGTAACGGATACCGGTTCCGGATGGTTATTTTATTCAGTTCCCGGTAGTCAATACAGGGTCTCAGAGTCCCCTCTTTCTTTTTCACGAAAAAGATGGGTGCCCCTGCTGGTGAGGTTGACATTACAGTCAAGGGAAATACCGCATCCAAGTGCCCACTTGCCTCAGAGATATCGGACTCTGCGTCCGTGTTGTCACACTCTGCCATGGCTGCCAATACCTTATTTGGGCGATTCGGACGTTTCGGGCAGTCGATCAAGAAATGATCCGATTGACCGCAATAGAAACACAAACGCTCACGGAGCCGGTGTTCGCGACGTTCGTTGGTCTCTCGCTTTTGCAGAGAGTCCACTTGCATAGGAACGTCCTCGGCCTCCCGTGGTGTCCTGAGAGCGGGTTCTCTAGAAGGAAACGCAAAGTTGTTTACACGGTTTACAGCTGCCCATTTTTCCTGTCTACGCTCCGTCAAGCGGGTATCAATACGCACACAGTGCTGGAGAAACAGTTCAAAATCCCCTGGAGATTCGGAACGAGCTAACTCGTCCTTGATGGTACCGGACAAACCTTTTCTGAAAACAGACAATAATGCATTGTTTCCCCAGTCGGTGTCTACCACTAACCTCTGGAACTCAGTGGCGTATTCAACGACAGAACGCTTTCCCTGACGTAAGGAAAGGAGAGCCGATTCAGCAGTAGCACGGCGATTCGGATCATCAAACATTTGCGCCATTGCGTTCAGAAAGTCATCCAGGTGATTTAAACGGATGTCCCGATTCTCTATCATAGGATTAGCCCAAGCCAGTGCTCGTGAGGTTAATAACATGATTATACATAACACTTTGGACCGGTCAGAACGGTAATAATCAGCATGTACATCAAAAAACAGTATACATTGGTTCACAAATCCACGAAACTGACTACGATCACCATTGAAACGGAATGGGGGTAACCTAGGCATACCGGCAGCTGATACGGACGTAGTGGGGACGGCTTCCTGAGCCTCCACTCTGACTTGCAAATCCTGAATAGCCGGACCCAGTACCTGGTGATCATGGCCCAGCTGTGCCTCCACATCTCTGAGTTTAGTTTGCACCGCCTCCATCTCCTGCTGCAAGGAGTTGATCATGGAAAAGAGCTGATCTACTCGTGTCTCAGTCATTGCCCCAGCGAAATCCTCTTATGGCCTGAGTATAATGTAATACTACTGTATGTTCTGAGGATTTCGATAGCGTTAGGGCAATGACAACAGAGACGAGTTCTTGGTACAAGATGTTATATAATATGTAACCACGGTAGATACACAACGGGAATAAACACAGTTAAACAACACACAAAAACACTTTCACGAAACGGAGCGAAGGGGATTCCCGGGGCCACGCACCGGACTCCCCCAGGGAGACCACCAGAGCGAACCCCTATACAGGGACTGTCCGGCAATCAACCCCGGAAGGCCTAAATGCGCAGCAGCCGGTACACAAGGGGCAAGTGGTATAGTCCAGGAGTGTCCGTACTGGATGATTGTCCAGAGTGGTTACGAACCGGGCAGAGTGCTGATCAAAGACGGCAGACGGAGTCCGGGCACAGCTTGAAGAAAACCGGGTATGGTCCAGAGTCGGTCGGTAGAGTTTCAGGAAAATCCAAGGCAATCAGGAAGTAGAAACAGCAAAGCAGGAGCACACAGCAAGCAGTATACTCAGGCACTGGACTAGGCTTAGAGACGGCCTTTTAAGCAGCTGGACAGGAAGTAGGGCAACAGAACAGTAAACTCCATGTTAACCGAGGGCAAGCTTCTTCAACAGAGAACTGGAAAACCCGGAAACCTGACACATCCCTTGTGGATGAATCTCCCCACCCAACAGACTATGCATAGGAAGCCAGATCCTGATCGTATTCTCTAGACTGTCCTCATGGCTATGTTCCGCTGGCACACGTTATTCAGGAAGGGGGAACGTGGCAGTAGTCCTCTAATTGGCTAATATTTATCAGGGTTGGTTTCACTCAGAGTCTCATGCTCCTCAGTCCTCAGGCGGTAATGGTGGGACATCAAAGGTGAGATGTACAGTCGTCTTCCGGTCCACATGCTTAGATATCATCGTCCTGGCACAAAGTATCGGGTAGAAGAGGGAAGACAGCCATCTTTTGGTCTCAGGCAGGTCCGACATCTCTTTGTAGTGGAATGCATAGATCTTCGTCCGAAAGAGAAAGAGTGAGAGAAGAGAGAGGAAGAGAGAGAGAGAAAGATTGAGAAGAGAGGAAGAGAGAGAAAGATTTGAGGAAAGAGAGGAAGAGAGAGGAAGAGAGAGAAAAAGAAAGAGAAAAAGAGGAGTGAGAGAAAGAGAAAAGAGAAGAAATCTAGATCTGGCTGGATCTGGAGGAGAAAACTCAAATGTGCATTAGGCAAATGTTTAAACAAACAACAAGCTTAGTTGAAGTATCTGGGAGTACTTCTAAACAGGATTTCATAGGGTCTCAACCTAGTGGTCCCTGCAGGGGTGTGTCTGACACTGAACAATTCAAGGGGAAGACTCTCATGCCCTTGCCTTCTACACTGCCCCATCCTCCCAACCTTCCCTCTATTCTGTGGCTGGTAGGGGGTGTGTAGAGTCAGTTCTGTGTCTAAGGCCTGCCATATCTCTTTGGCTGGCAGTGAAAGCAGGTCACTAGCCACTTTCTATGGTCTCCAGGAGCCCACAGCTGCACCCTATCTCAGTCCTTTTCTTCTTCTGAGACTTGCTCTTGTAGGGTCAGGACAACGTTTTCTCAAGACTTTCCATCTTTCCTTTCTTCTTCACATTGGGGTCATTCGAAAAGCACAGATTGACTGACTGTTTCTTTGGTGAGTGGTCTTGGGGCTTCTTTGGATGTTCTGTCAGTGAGGGCACTTCATACTGCTTCCCTTGACTCCTCCAATGTAGGCCTCAACCCTGCTCACCGCGACTGTCTGGCAATAGCAATGCTTCCATCCGTTCTTCTATGGCCTCATGGCGGTTTACAGTTCCATTGGCAGTGATCAAGTCTCTTGTCCTCCATACAGAGTAGATGCTGGCTGCCATCTTGCAGGCTTCAGCGAGAGCATATACATCTGCTTCTTCACAGACAGGCATGCGGGTAGCGACTGCTCTATCAGCACAGCGTCTTCTGCTACCAGCACCATACCCATGTGGAACCGTCTTCTTGATGCACATCTTGATCCATCCGCAAAGGGTTAAGTCAGGGTCCAAAGGTGTATCCGTCACTGTATCGAATCCAGAGTTTCAGCTATGCCAGAGTCGACTACCTCTTCCACCAAGGTGTCAGAGGTGGGACACTCCCCCCTTGGAAGAGGGAGAAGTTCAGCAGGATTAAGGACCCCACACCGGGAGATGGTGACTTTGTCAGGGAGCAGTGATGTCATACGGGCACTGATCTTCAACTGGTGCTTTCGGTAGGTGTTCAATCTGACTGAGTAGTGTTCAAAGGGCTGCTGTCTTCCTCCATGGCAAACATGTAGAATGACTTCTGGGCTGGAGATGACATGATGATACTCTTCAGGTGACTGTGACTGTAACTCAGGTGGCTGTGACTGTAACTCAGGTGTTACCAGCTGTAGTTGTTTGCATATGGGCTCTCTGAGACCTGATACAAAGGACTATACCTAGGTTTGGAAGAAAGAGCAATGAGTGTAACTTGGGGTCAGGAGAACACTGAAATTCTAAAAACTAAGATCCCCTAAAACCCCGGGGAAAGAGAAGAGCACAAGAGTGTTTGGAAACTAGCAAGCAGCACCCCCTGACTACATCTACACAACTAGGAAAAAGCAGTGGAGCGTATCTACTCTACCTCTCCTGTGCTGACCCTGTAACTGGGGGCCCTGCACTCTCCCTCATCCCAACGGTAGACCTGATGGTGGTCAGGGCCGAGCCTCCAGCGTATCCCTCTCTCCTGTCAGACCCTGCAAACTAAGACACAAAGGATTACTGGGTGCTGCCAACGAAAACTCTAATATATGTCAACTCCTGATGATCAATGTCCCCTTGGGACCACATGAACCTCCACCCTCTCTATCAGGGAACTCTTGTGCAAGATACCAGGTAGGATAACATACAAGTGAGAATATCTCAAACCAGGCTAAGCATCAACTGCCATAGGCAGAAAAATATTCACTGTCCACCAGGACTAATAGTGAGCAGTCTATATGGTCTACTGAACTGTATACTAGATACAGCAAAAACAAACATGCAAAAGTGAAGGGAAAAGGTTTCCACAGGACTATCAGCAATAACCTCTGCTAAGGTTCATTAGTGGGAACACAATGGGGAAAAACTGCATATATGACCAAAAATGGAGTGTGTGTGTTTCAGGTCCCTGTCTCCCCCCTCTGCAGTCCCTGCTATGTCAGCAATAAACAGAGCAGTGGCTTTAGTTGCTGAAACAAAAATGGGGAACTGGGTGTCGGCTGGACTAAAATGGCGTCAAAAGATGAACTATGTAGTGTCTGAGTTAAAACGTCCACTGAAAATAATTACCGATAAGAAACAGCCGCTAAAAGAGGAAGTAGGTGTTGGCCAAAAATGTCGTTTGAAGAGTCTTGGGAGGGAGTGACATGTATTGTGACATCTACATTCAGGAGGTATTCAATCTGTCACTGGGAATACGGATTATATAGAGACCCCTGGGCTGACCCTGTAACTAGGGACCCTGTGCTTGCCCTCATCTCGACGGTAGACCTAATGGTGGTCAGGGCCGAGCCTCCAGCGTATCCCTATCTCCTGTCAGACCCTGATAACTATCCCCATACCATTCCCCACCCAGGGCTGAGCAAAACACAGAGTGACAGAAAGAAATCTACATTTAGGACAGAAAATAATGGGGTGGGCTTACGTGGACACAGTGCTCCACAGACAGCACACAAGTCCACCCTATATATCAGCTTATGTTTCTTATTTTCACAGACAGGTAAAATACACATAGTGTAGTTGCTAGATTCAGAATTACTCATCAATTCTCATCTAATCTCCCCCCTTGGGAGAATTCTCCATTTCAACATACGTACATTCACAGGACACTGAAATAGAAACTAACACTTCCCTTTTTTTTTTCTTCTTTCAATTTCAACCCTACGGTGTTATACACCAAAAACTGCGTACATTATACATAAAACATCTTCCAGTGTCACTTGGGTGATAAGGTACATGCACCCTCACTGTAAACCCACAAACCTGGCTCCATTACTGGCCAGAAAGAATCCCCAGCTTTAATCTGGGTGAGCCCATACAAATCAGTTTTGGTGGTGGGGTGAATCATTGTTAAATCATTGTCATCTTCCTGCCCCTCCCTCGGTGTCTTCTGTTGCTCCAGCAACAAATAGGCCAGTGGCCTTGGGACTTAAGATGGCTGGAAAAGGGAACTAGGTGCGGTCCGACCTGAAATGGCGTCTGGGCAGGCTAGGGAGGGCGTTTGGTGGGCAGGGGGACAAACTACACAAGTCCAACCCTCTGGGGACGACTTATAAGAAGGGGGGCGTTGCTTCCTAATGGGCTTGGCCACTTCCTGAGGTGCCATTTTCCTGAGCTGATGCAATATAGAAATATCTACTATCTCCATCACATTCCTCTTTCCATGCCAATCTTCTAACGTCCTTTGACGTTCTATACCATGCCTCAGCATCCATAAGGAGATCTTTATCTTTCAAGATCCCTCGCTTATTTAACAAAACATCTTTCCATTCTTGCTCCTCTAATCTCCCTTTCTTTGCAGTGATCCCTGCCACCTTGAGGAGCGACTTCATATTTTTAATATACTTTTTACCTTTTTGCTCGCTTACTAATTCATCTACCATTAACTTGACAGGTGTGGACTGATTAGACCCCATATTCAAAGGGTAAACACCCTAAACTAACACGTCAACCTGGATGTCTGGTCTGTGCCGTTATACACCTTCTCTCTTGGACCAGAGACTATACACATCCACAGAATACACAGAATTTCTACCTCAGTCCACAAACCACAACACAAACGGGTTGTCCTACCAGGAAGAAGTGTCACGTGGGTGATAGAAACTAAATTCACCCTCACTATCTCTTACTTCATGTACTAGTAACCTCTGTTCACACTATATACACCTTATTTGAACAAATCCGTCCAGAACATCAATATTCAATGATTAAGCCTAAAATCAAGGGTTTTCCCCAATGTATTCAATCCTAGGTAAGAATACACTGACATCCACTAAAACAAGACCAATGAGTACGCATACCACGTTCAACTCACTGCTTAGCAGGAACACCGTACCAGGTAACAGTCAGGGTCAGTCCCCCACTTCATACAACACTGCACCTGTACATAGAAAACCCTTCCAGATCTTCTATTCCCGAAGATCAGGTCCGTCCAAGGCCTTATCAAACATCAACTATCGACCGGACTTGTCACACACCAGTGTATACACTATATACATAAACAGTATAAACAGCATACTTTTCCAAGTTTCTCATTCACTCAAAGAAGAAACAGCTTCAATATATCAAAGTACATTCTCGTGACACTACTTCCTCTTTTTCCGTGAACCAGTAAGTACGAACAAAGCACATAGAACTTCCTCTTTTTCAGGCAGCCAGCAAGTACTCCGCTTGCTGCAAATAAACAGACATTTCAACAGGTAAACACAAGTAAACACAATAACATAACAATAAGGACACTATATATACCATCCAGGTGGTTGATCTCACCTGCAGATATAACCATATATATCCATATATCCAGCGTATATAACAACTTCCTCATTTTCCCCTGCAGTTAAGTCAGAGAAAAATAACATAGAACTTCTGCTTTTCTCCAAAGAGCAGACAAAACCTCAAACCACATTACATTTCATGTGAATTACAATTACATTACAGACAGCTTAAGGTGAACCTGACCACCTTGGTGTGGGATCTCTTAGGACGGCTTATCTCATGCGAGATGGCGGTCATTAGGTGTCTAGACTGGGACAGCCCAACCCCCCCTTCGAAATGCAAGTACACGCAGGAGGTTTGCAAGGTGAGATTATACAAATTTTCTCACCTGCATTTGGAGTGCGCAATTCTCCCCTCTCGTGCAGTTGCATTCGAATCAAGGTGTTAGCACGGCCGTCCGCCATCCAGAGCTCCGTCCTAAGGTTCGTTGGGTGCCAAATGATAAGGCCTTAATTTAGGTTGATGCCATTCAGTCTTGCATCCCTCTTAAACTGTCTGCAGTCCAAATTATGAGTCACCCGTGGTAGCATGCATAACCACTCTCTTTCACTCACAGTAGAGACGTGCTCAGATATGAATAGAAAGTAAGACTCCTTTATTCCGGAAGTTTGTACAGATATATATAACCGGGCTTATTGGCTAGGTGCCAAGAATACGTAACACGTCTCCTATTGGATAAAGTAGAACAGCTTATTCTGTGATATACAATTTACTGTAATGTGCTTGGTTCCTCATTTATATTAAGCAATGTCAGCATGATTCACTTGTCACAAGAATAGCCCAGACTGTCTGAGTCTTATGTCCAAATGCAGAACTAGGTGGGGTACACAGTCTGAAACAGCATCTTAAATCTTGTTCTTTATGGATATCTCCATGTAACTCTTATATACTCATAATAATTCATAATCTTGTCCATAACAGTGGTGCTGTATGATGAGCGGGGGGGAGGTTTTTGATGAAGGGAGGAGGTAGGGGAGGTCAGAGGAGCGTCAAACTGTGGATGTTCCGACAGCCAAACAGGGAGAAGAAGCCATGCACAATGTTCAGACACAAGGGTTTGTGCAATATATTTCACTGCAGATAAATATTAATTCAGAACTCTGTGCTCCTGGCACAAATAGACATTTCAATATGTAAGTACTGATTGCTCGTTCTGTGTTCCTGCCAGAAATTGAAATTTTCAGTATAAAAATTCTGATTGCTAAATCTGTGTACTGCGGCCTGCCACAAATAGACATTTCAGCATATAAATACTGATTGCTAATTCTGTGGTCCTGCCACACTATCTGAGTAGAGAAAAAAAATATTTTGATACCTGTGTGGGCCTCCAACACATATATATCACTGCAGATAAATTCTAATTCATAGCTTTGTGCTCCTTGCACAAATAGACATTTCAACATATAAATTCTAATTGCTAAATCTGTGATCCTGAATATCATCAAAAGGGTAATTTATTTCAGTAATTCAATATAAAGTCATTATATATAAAGTCATTACAAACAGATTGATCTATTTCAAGTGTTTATTTCTGTTAATGTTGATTATGGCTTACAGCCAATGAAAACTCAAAAGTTGTTATCTCATAAAATTAGAATATTACATAAGACCAACAGAAAAAATGATTTTAAACTCAGAATTGTTGTCCTACTGAAAAGTATGTACAGTAAATGCAGTCAGTACTTGGCCGGGGCTCCTTTTGCATGAATTCCTACATCAATTTGGCGTGGCATGTAGGCGATCAGTCCATTGCACTGTTGAGGTGCTATGGAAGCCAAAGTCTCTTTGATAGTGGCCTTCAGCTCATCTGCATTGCTGGGTCTGGTGTCTCTCATCTTCCTCTTAACAATACCCCATAGATTCTCTATGAGGTCTAGGTCAGGCGAGTTTACTGGCCAATCAAGCACAGTAATACTGTGGTTAGTAAACCAGGTATTGGTACTTTTCACAGTGTGTACAGGTGCCAAATCCTGCTGGAAAATGAAGTTCCCATCTCCAAAAAGCTTGTCAACAGAGCATGAAGTGCTCTAAAATTTCCTGGTAGATGACTGCACTGACTTCGGTCTTGGTACAACACAGTGGACATGCACCAGCAGATGACAAGACTCCCCAAACCATTACTGATTGTAGAAATTTCACACTAGACCTCAAGCAGCTTGGATTGTGCGCCTCTCTACTCTTCCTCCAGACTCTGGGACCTTGATTTCCAAGTGAAATGCAAAATGTACTTTCATCTGAAAACAAAAACTTGGACCACTGAACAACCGTCCAGTTCTTTTTCTCCTTGGCTCAGGTAAGACGCTTCTGGCGTTGTCTATTGGTCATGAGTGCCTTGACACAAGGATTGCGACAGTTATAGCCCATGTCCTGGATACGTCTGTATGTGGTAGCTCTTGAAGCACTAACTCCAGCAGTAGTCCACTCCTTGTGAGTCCACTCCTTGGGCACCTTTTTCTGCCACAGTTTTTCCTTCCACGCAACATTCTATTAATATGCTTGGATAAAGCACTCTGCAAACAGCCAGCTTCTTTAGCAATTACCTTTTGTCGTTTACCCTCCTTGTGAAGTGCGTCATTGACTGCCCTCTGAACATCTGTCAAGTCACCAGTCTTCCCCATGATTGTGTAGCCTACTGAACCAAACTAGACTAAGGGACCCTTTTAGATGCTTGGGAAGCCTTTGCAGGTGTTTTGTGGTAATTATTGTAATTTTCTGAGCTAATGGGTTTTGGATTTTCATTGGCTGTAAGCCATAATCATCAACATTTACGGGAATAAACACTTGAAGTAGATCACTCTGTTTGCAATGACTCTATATAATATACCATATTTTTCGCTTTATATGACGCACCTGATTATAAGACGCACTCCCAAATTTGGTGAAGGAAAAGAGAATTTTTTAAATGTTAAATGGAGTCCGTCTTATAATGCCAGTGTCCGTCTAACAAATCTTATAGGGTATATGTCCCTCATAGCCCCCCATCCTAAAATGAGCCCCCTTAATCTGGATATGGCCCCCTTATATTGAATTTAGCCCCCTTGTGCTGGCACATGCCCCCCAGTGATGCCACATGTCCCCCATTGATGGCACATGTCCCCTATTGCTGGCATACGTCACGTCTCCTATTGATGGAACACGTCCCCTATTTATGGCACACGTCCCCCTGTGCTGGCACACATCCCCTACAGCTGGTACAGGTCTCCTATAGATGGCACATGTCTCCTACAGCTGGCACAGGTCTCCTGTGAATGGCACACATTTCCCTCTGCTGCCCATAGCCCCCTATGGATCGCACACATCCCCCTGTGCTGCCCATGGCCCCCTATGGATGTGACACTTTCCCCTGTGCTAAATATGGCCCTCTATAGATGGCACACTTCCCCTTGTGCTAGATATGGCCCCTATGGATGGCACACCTCCCCCTGTGTTAGATATGGCCCCCTATGGATGGCACCCATCCCCCTGTGTTAGATATGGCCGCCTAACCAAACATTCATTTATATTATCACACGGTACTAACTACCAGAGCACTGGATTGGATCCGGAGACCCAAGGAGAAGGCATGGGTTAATATAGAGGATTGTTTGGCCCCAATTCCCCTGCGCTCCCTCCTATTTCTACCCCCTGGACTCGACCAGAAAAGGAAAATTTCTAATATCCTGACAAGGGCCACGTTCCTGGAATGGAAAAACCTAGCAAGGGTACTAGCTCCATAAGGATCCCCCTTAACCCATATCTCAGATATTCTGTGCCTCTGCCACCCACACAGGAGCTCAAATACTGATAATCGGCTCCTTAACCTCGCTACCCCCGTACATGAGTTAATGAAAGATGGTGCTCTACTAACATACCACGAATTGTGTAGTTTCCCTAGACTCGCAAACTTAACTTTTCTTCATTATAATAGAATAAAAAACTTCGTTCATCACCTGCAACTAGAAAGGAGCCAACCAAGGCCACTCACGAAATTTGAGGCACTATGTTCTCAATTGAGGTCTCCCACGAAGGTCCTCTCACAAATTTACAGTCTTTTAGTTTCTAATAGTACACCCAAGAAGAGGGCTTTTGTGGGAAACTGGGAGAAAGACATAGGCACTACCTTTTCTGATTCACAGGTCAAACTTATCTATAGGCGATCACATGGTCCTTCGCGCTGCATCAGAATTCAGGAAAACTCATATAAAGTGGTAACCAGGTGGTACACTACGCCAGTGCAGTCGCATCGATGGTACCCATCTTCTTCTTCACTGTGCTGGAGATGTGGTGCGGAGGAGGGTACATACATTCATGTATGGTGGGGTTGCCCAATAATTAGTTCCTTTTGGCGAGACATTTCACTGCTTGTTTCGTCTCTTGTGGGTGGTAAAGTCCAGCTCACCCCAGAAATGGTCCTACTCAACTTTCTGATCTGGCCGATAATAACTCTCTGTCAAAACTGGCGGCCTTTGTTGTGGCAGCATGTAAGCTTTTGGTCCCCACCCTTTGGCTTACATCCAATACCCCGTCTAAAAAGCAGGTACTTAGCAAAATAGACCTCTTATTTCGCACTGAGGAACTGGCCTCCCTCTCTCAACTTAGCTCAGATTCCTTCCACAAGGTTTGGAACCCTTGGATGACCTTTAGAAAATCCGCAGAATATCTTTCAATAATTGCAGCAGAAGAGGAAACACTCGGGTGATGTTCATAGATGATAAGCCGTACCTTTCCTCACCAAACATCTTCTTTCTCACTGAATGCTCTCAGAGTCTACCCATCTCTTATTCCCGCACCCTACCCTTCCCTACTCATCCATCTTTTTCCCTTTGTCTTCTGTTAAGTTTTACTGAATTGATTATTTGGTTGATAATTGATCTATGCTAAGGCCATTTTGAGATTTTTCAATACCATACTAATGATGACCATTGTCTGAAACAATATATGCTGTCACTGTTTCTTCTCTGATATTCATTCGTGATGGTGTCTCCGCGGTGTTGGATGTTGATCTCCCTAAGGTCAACCATCCTTGCTTATGTTGTCTTCTACTAGGCATTGCTCCCACTAGCCAGTTTCCTACTCCACACTGATGAGGGGCAAATACCCCGAAACAGCTGTCTGTGGATGGATACCATGTTTGGCATAGGTGGTTTCCTTGACTGGAGACTGCCCTTCCCGTGGTTGTTCCTTCCCGGTGAAAGACCTGGCTAGTTTCCTGCCAGCGTTGAGAAACATGTGATGGTGCCTCCGCAGGCTTTCTTGTTTTAATTATTTCTCAGAGGACATTGCTCTAGAATCACTGCATTGAGAAACACGTGATGGTGTCTCCGCGGTGTTGGATGTTGATCTCCCTAAGGTCAACCATCCTTGCTTATAAAGCTAAGATCTAGAACTTCACCATATCCAATCTGTTGGCCATGAAAATGCTGACTTTCGGCCTGGTGGATACAGATGGCTTCCAAAAGCTGATGGCCGTCAAAGTGCCCCAGTACCAGTTGCCCAGTCACCGTTACGTCTCTAAAAAAGCTATTCCCGTGCTACACCAGCATGTCACAGACAACATCACCCATTCCTTGAAAATTCTATTGCTCAGACAGCAATCAGACAGCATTGAAATTAAAATGTATTGGAGAACGCAGTCACACAGCTGTACAGTTGTGGACTGCTATCCAGGCCGAGTTTGAGCAATGGCTATCTACACTGAACCTGGAGGCAGGGAAAGCCGTGTGCGATAATTGTGCGAACCTGGTGGTGGCCATTCTTCAGGGCAATGTTACACAGGTAGCTTCCATGGCTCACATCCTCAAACTGATTGTACAGAAACTTCTAGGCCACTATCCCGACCTGGATGTGGTACTGCAGAAGGCACGGTTGCTGTTTGGTCTCTTCAGATTAAATTCCAGTCCAGAACAGAGCTTATAGGCTGCGTTTTTTACACAGGAACAATACGCCGCATTAAAAACTCACCACAACCCCATCAATGGAATATAATCTAATACATGAAATGCAAAAATAATCATATACAGATTTTTACTATATACATGCAGTACACAAATACATACTAATAATAATATGCCTTTTCCATAAATGCATACATATGTGCATTGCACTCATAACATACAAATTAATTGACAGTAAGTACATACTGTGGAAACATAATTGCATTTTGCAAAAGACACATATAGACTAAATTAACACATACTGTATATACAGTGCATACATTACTAGAATAAACATTAGCAGCTGCTTGATATACCAATATCATCCAGTGGTCTCACATTCATGATATATAAGAAAGCATGGCTGGTGTCATTCAGACAGCAAACGCCTTATCCCTGTAATGCTAGGAATACCTAATATAATTGGCCATGGACAAAAGTACGGTAATCTCCTATTTCATTAAAGTCAAAATGAATTGTTAAGGTTATACTTTATAGAAAAGTAGCACAAATAAAAGTGGCCGATTTAGTCTTGATAGATTTGCTGTCGTAAAACAAAATACAGATTAAACTTCACAAAAACAGGAATAATCCAAGCAAGGCAAACATCGGAGATTAACAGAAGCCATCCAGTCCCCGCATTTCGGGACTCTTCGCAGAGAATTACAGCTTGTGTATATCATCTCTTTAATAAATTCCATTTTAAATACGATAAGCAAAAGCATTAAATTATCACTCTCCAAAGCTTCTTATTTATTTACTACAATTATTGGCAATTATCCAGTACGCTGAATTTCATTGTGCCATATTCAGAATACGGGCATCACAGACGCCACATAGCCATTATAGCTATAAATGAGGTGTTCTGAAAATTGTTAAAAATAATCCTTTTCTGGAGCAGCATGTAGACCTTCAATTTACCTGCCCCGAGAGTAGCTTCTCAAAGTGTCACTAAGCTAAAGAGACAAAATAATTATAGCTTAAACATGCTAATTTAGGGCTCAAGGTTGGCACAAGTAACTCTCTTTAGCCATTGGGGGTCCAAACTACATGTCAAAGGGCTCAATTGACTTTTCATGCAGCATGCTACAATATATCACCCTGTCACAACTCATTGCCCAATAGGATAAACCCAGTCTTAGAAACATCAATCGGAAAATGGATGGTAAACTACATTGCCAGTTTCTGCTTAGCCCTAATAATATAATGAATGAATCGCTCAATGCCTGTCTGGCTGATATACAGGCAACTGGATCTAAATAAAATCGAAATCTGGGGCAGGCTAATTACTGAGCTAATCAGTTCTAAACCCAGAAAGTTAGCATCAGCTCCCTTTCAGTAGCCAACAATGTAGCCTCTGATTTTGTACTGTACTGATAATTATTGTCAGACGCTCCTATCTGCTCACTGCAAAACCATTATGTTCATGTCATAAGTCCAAGTGACCTAAGAATAGGGTCAGGGTAAACAGTGTATTTCGGTCAGAATTAGAGATGAGCGAATCTTTCAAAGTTCGGTTCCCCGGGCCTTTCCAAACAAACACTACGTTTGCTGAGCTGTTCACAGAACCGTTCGACAAACCTTTCGAACCTCATTTGATTCAATGGGAGGCCAAACCTAAGGCAGAGCAAACACCTTTAGGGGGTTGAAAAGCTTCCACAACAGTAAAAATACGTTTTACAGTGCCGCCCCACTGTTTTGGCATAGCCATTAGCTTCCTAGACTATTGACATAAGAAGTATTGAGGTAAATAAGACACAGGTGTGGGGCTGGTGTTTCCATACCCCTGCCAGCACAGACAAGACACAACTTGGAGATCCATCTTGAAGCAGGACAGTGGCATCAATTGCCTCCCACCATTTCTCCATAGTGTGTTTGCACAGCAGGGAGGTAGGGTCCATGCAACACACAGGACGTGGCCTGGCATTGTCATTTTAAAAATCAAGAGATGCGTGAGTGACAGGCAAAGGCCTCTTGACCCCAAAACCCCTTTCACTACAGACAAGACACAACTTGGAGTCCCATCTTGGAGTCTTCAGTTTTAAAAACCTTTCAGACAGCAGGACAGCAGGATATTGGCATCAATTGCCCCCTCCCGCATTTCCCCATAGTGTCTTTGCACATCAGGGAGGCATGATTCATGCAACAGACAGGATGTGGCCTGGCATTTAGATTTTTAAAAGTGATCACACAGTGATCTGGCTTCGATTTCTCACATCAAAAACCCCAGACATGGTCACTTCCGTAACAGCTGACAGGCTATCACGCACCCTGACTGTGGCAAGTAAACAAGTGGAGAGTTTGCGGTCAGAGACCTATGTGAGAATGGTTTCAACGGCAACACAGGAGGAGGAAGAAGCAGCAGATGCAGTTGATTTGGTGGTCGGTGGTTGGTAAGCCCAGGTTGTCCACATTTTAGCGCAGTAAGATTCCCACAGTAATGCATATTGCTTGCGCATGTGCCGTTTCATGCATGTAGTAGTCAAATGATTTGAATTTTTGCCTCTGCTGAGTTGTTGTTTACATTGTTGGCAGATAACGACAGTTGAGTCATCCTTTGTGGTCTCAAAAAAGGCCAAGGCTAGACAACCCTTCTTGCGAACTGTAGACCCGCAAGCATTGATGGCCACAGCCAGAGTTGTGGCTGAAGATACAGTGCTTCTCACGGTTGAATCATTAAGTATTTGGGTGTTTGTGCGGGAATTGCCACTGTAACCTCCTTGTCTTCCTCCTCTCCCTCCTCCTCCTCATCTGCTGAGCTACACAGCTGCGTGCCTCTGGGTTCACACCAAGTGGGGTCTACAACTTCATCATCAGGCTCTATGTTGCCCCACTCCTCCTCTTCCTGACCTGACATCACATAACAGTATACGTGCGTCTCAGGTATCTGAGTCTCATCATCCCCTCCACCCGGGGGTTAATCCTAGTCCTGTCACCTTTTGATTTTTAAAATGGACATCCTGTGTGTAAGTCAATGGAATCAGGCAGTGCCAAAATTAATATGCATTGGAGAATGCAGTCACGCAGCTGCAGAGTTGTGTACCGCTATCCAGGATGAGTTTGATCAATTGCTGTCTCCAATGAACCTGGAGCCAGGGAAGGCTGTGTCCGATAATGGTGAAAACCTGGTGGAGGTGTAACGCCCCAGGGATGCTGATCCTCTTCAGGGACGCCACAGGCCTTCTTCAATATGGCAAACAGGTAATGTTAGTTTTGTATGTGTCATGACGCCACTCACGGCTTGCAGTCAGGGATGTGGATGACCGCCACTGCAGATTTTACGAGTGTCTGGGGCTGATGGGGTTTGCAGTCAGATAATGTAGCCTCCCGTGAGTGAGGCAGGCCCCAGGAGCTCGGGTGAGCAGAGTAGCAGGCCCCGGAATAACACAGGCTGAGTCCAAAAGTCTTTAACTGGTTTTTACTCACTTCTGATGTTGCTGTGAGCTGACCCGGGCGTTGCTGTGATGAACCAGGTAGGACCAGGGGCTCCTTCGGGCCAGTCTGAGGGTAACCTGTTAGCTCGCCTTCCTAGCACTCTGTGTTCGGATAACCCCCTGACGTGAAGTACCATGGGAGTCTATCCAGGCAGTCGCAACTGCCTTTTCTCCCCTGTGTTTGGCCCATTTGCCGGCAGCGTGGACCAGGTAAGATGGCTCCAGGCGCTGTCTCCTAATAGATCCCTGCGTTGCTGCTGAGGCTCGGACTCTGTAAGGTTGATGAGATACTTGTAGTTCCCCTCACCGGCAGGTTTAGCAGGTAGTTAAACTGGAGTCTGCTCTAGGGACCTGTACCCCGTACGTGCCTAGTCACCAGGGACACTACTCTGTTCTGACCAGGTGACCGTTCTCCCCCGCCAATGGTTACTACCCCGTGCAGGGTCTGACTATTGTCAGCGCGCAGACCCGCCTCGCGACCGCCGCTAACCACCAGCAGACTGGCTCTCCTCCCTTCCTGACAACCTCTGCACTTTAGCTCCCAGCCCCTCCACTCCACCTCTTGAAAAGATTTGAAAGCTAGCCCCCCTCTGGTGACTACCCAAGGGTCCCCTCTAAAGGTGTGGGAGACCTGGTTGCTATGTGTCTGTGCGTGCACACCTCATTCTGGCCCTTAGGATTACCTGAAAGTACTGTCCCAGCATGGGTGCAGTACTCAGTGGTGCCTGACCGGGTAAGGGGCGCCACATTGGCACTATGTCCGAGCGACATCACACATAGGCCTTGCATGTCTCACGTTCTCAAAGTGTTGTCCAGAAATTTCTAGGCCACTATTACAGTCTGAATGTGCTGCTGCACAAACCATGGTCATTGTGTTATCACTTTTAAAAATGGAAATGCCAGGCCACATCCTGTGTGTTGCATTGACCATACCTCCTTGCTGTGCAAAGACACTATGGGAAAATGGGTGTTTGGGGTAGCATTTGATGCCACTGTCCTGCTGTCTGCCTGAAATGTTTTAAAATATCAAGACTCCAAGATGGGTCTCCAAGTTGTGTCTTGTCTGTACTTGCAGGGAGGTCAGGGTATGGGAGCACCAACCCCACACTTGTTTCTCATACACCTCAAAATTTCTTACGTCAATAGTCTAGGAAGCTAATGGCTGTGCAAAAACAGTGTGGCTATACTGGAAAATGAATTTTTGCTGTTTTGGAAGCTTTTTGACCCCCCTTAAGGTGTTTTCTTTGCCTTAGGTTTGGGCTCCCATTGAATCGAATGGAGTTCAAAAAGGTTTGCACTTTGGTTCGGTGAACATAGGCTCAGCGAACTGAACTTTCAAAGGTTTGCTCTTCTCTACTGTAGTCAAACCAAGCGGGAAATCGACCAACAACCAGTAGGTTACCAGATGGTGAATTATGTGAGTAGAACTACACAGAAGTGCAGATCTGGATGCCCAAATATTGGTCTTGGGGTTTAGACATAATTTAAGTATGGTAAGCTGGAGATGGGATTTTACTATCTGTCAGAGGAAGTGCTTGACATTGCATGTGATACTTTGGTGGGAGTGCTTCATGCTAGAATACTGAGTGGAAGTATTGATGGAACCCCTGCATCTTGGGATACTGCCTTGGTGGGATTTCTGTGGAAAAACATTGGCTGTCATTCTAGCAGTAATGCCTAAATGTGGCTCACAAATTTGCCATACCGAAATGGACCTGCAATGCAAATTTTAATGTGTACCATGTTATTTCTATTTAGGGCAGTGTAATACTATTGTATGAACTGAGGATTTCGATCACATTAGGGCAATGACAACCAGAGACGGGTTCTTGGTGCAAAGACATTTTATAATATGCAACCAACAATATGTATACAGAAAAGAACATAAACACAGTATATACCTGCCAGGTTCGGAGCAAGGGGGAATTCCCAGGACCGCGCACCGGACTACCCCAGGGAGGCCAACAGAAGCGAACCCCTATACAGGGGCTGTCTGGCGATCACCCCAGAAGGCCTAGATGCGCAGCAGCCGGGACACGAAAGCGCAACAGGTTATCGTCAAAAAATGTCCGTATGTGATGTGGAACGCGGGTCCTAGGGTGGATATGGCCCGGAAGGGATCGGGCACAAGCGCCGACCAGAGACGGCAGACGGAGTCCGGGACCAGCGAGCGCACAGCTTGATGAGACCAGGTGAAGTCCAGGGCTGGTGTCGAGTGATTCACCAGGATCCAAAAAACAACCAGGAAACGAGAGCAGCAGAGCAGGAGTAGACAGGAAGCAGTATACTAAAGCAACTAGGCTAAGCTTAGGGGCGGGCTTTTAAACAGATGAACAGGAAGTAGGGCAACAGAACACAAAACTCCATGTCAACAAAGGGCAAGATCCTTCAGAAGCAAACTGGAAATCCCGGAACACTGACAGGCAGGGGGAAATACCATTAATGCAGTTTGTGTAGCTGCATAGGGGCCCAAGAGATAACAGAGCAAACTTCCACCTCCAAAGCAGCAAGCTTTCTCATCCAAATAATTGGGTGCATTATGATGATGTTATATAGTGATCTTTCACAGGGGGACTATTCTGACTGTGTCCACCCCTGATCAGAGGATTTCCACTGACAATTTTGCCCATTTCAATGTAGAGATATATTTATGTACTATGTTAGCCAGTAGATATAAAAATATAAACATTTGAGAGTCCTATTATTGAGTAGTATTGTATTTTTTGCTCTGTGCTCTCTGTATGTGTGTTCCTCCATGTCTTCAATTCCCCCTGGCTTTACTCTTGATACTTAGAAGTCATGCAAAAGGTGGTTCCTTAGTCTCTCAGAAGTCCTGTAACAAAGATATTGTGCATAAGGAGTATTGTAGGTATGTAGAATAAGGTTTGTAATCCAGAGTCTTTTGGGAATTAATAATAATAATAATAATATAATAATATTTATTCATTTATATAGCGCTGTTAATTCCACAGCGCTTAACATACAATGATAAAAAAATTGTTTAAAAGAACCGAGTGTCCTCAGTGGTTGATACCTTTTAATGGCTAACTGAAAAGATGGTAATAATTGCAAGCTTTCGAGACGACTCAGGTCTCTTCATCAGGCATGGTATAACACAAAATCTGAAGAGTCACATATTTATATACAACAGGACTTAGAATAGTGCAGTAAAAAAAAAAAAAAAAAAAAAGAACAAGTTATATGAAACAGAACTATCTCTATGGCAGGGGGCAAACTGTTGTGGGGCCATAAATACTGCTGCAGTTCAGTGTGAAAGTTTTATTGTCCTTTGATAAGGGTCTGGTCCGGGCTGTGACGCTCGGATGGTCAGAGGAGCACATCTTTTAACTGATGTAAAAAGACATGAATCCATGAGACACATTCATTCCGGCTCTGAATGTGTCAAAGGTCATCATAAGTTTGTACTCCCATAGTCTCCTATCTCTCTGGGACTTGAAGTTTCCTTTCAATACCAGCAATTTGACCTGAGTAGTCTCAAAAGCTTGCAATTATTACCATCTTTTCAGTTAGCCATTAAAAGGTATCAACCACTGAGGACTCTCTGTTCTTTTAAACAATTTTTTTATCTCTACTGGCTAACATGGTACAAAGATATATTTTACTTGTTACATACAATGGTAACTCTGTCCCCATTAGGGCTCACAATCTAGGTTCCCTATCAGTATGTTTTTGGAGTGTAGGAGGAAACCAGAGTACCTGAAGGAAACCCACACAAACACGGGGAGAACATACAAACTCCTTGCAGATGGTGTCCTTGGTGGGACTTGAACCCAGGACCCCAGCGCTGCAAGACTGCAGTGCTAACCACTGAGCCACCGTGCCGCCCATAATTAGATACTCATTTTGGCATTTGGATAAGAAAAAAATGTCACTGTCCAATTTTACACGTTTCTTCAGAAGCATGTTGATACATGTAGGAACAAACGACACGGCAAGAAATGATCTACCAACTATTTGTGAAGACTTTGAAATTCTGGGGAAGAAAATTAAGGAACGGAACGTACAGGTTGTTTTCTCATCAATCCTCCCAGTCGATGGCCATGGTGTCAGAAGATGGAATAGGATACTAGATTTGAACAACTGGCTACGACGGTGGTGCAGGCAGCAAGGATTTGGATTCTTGGACCATGGAGTGAATTACCTCTACGATGGACTTCTCGCAAGAGACGGGATACACCTCACAAAACCTGGGAAACACACGTTCGCCAGAAGGCTTGCCACACTCATCAGGAGGGCTTTAAACTAGAAGAAGAGGGGATGGGAGAAAAAACAGCAGACAAGAACATGCAACAAAAGGACAAACTAATCAAGGATACTAGATGCCGTAAAGAGGACCCAAGACAGGGTAATCAGAAGGAAGCTAAGAAAAGGGGAGCAAAACTTCTTTCCTGCATGCTGACCAATGCAAGAAGCCTGACCAATAAGATGGAGGAACTGGAGCTGGTAATGTATGAGGAGAAATACGACATAGTAGGAATAACTGAGACATGGTTAGATGATAGTTATGACTGGGCGGCTAACCTGCAAGGATATGAATTGTTTAGGAGGGATCGTAAAAAAAGGAAAGGGGGTGGAGTCTGTCTATATATAAAGTCCAGTTTAAAGCCCAGACTAAGAGAAGATATTCAAGAGGGAAATGAAGAGGTGGAGTCTCTATGGGTGGAGATACAAGGAGGGAAAACTAATAAAATCCTCATAGGGGTTTGTTATAAGCCACCAAATATAACAGAAACTACTGAAAATATATTATTGAAACAAATAGACAAAGCAGCAAATCACAATGAGGTGATTATTATGGGGGACTTCAATTACCCCGATATAGACTGGGAAACTGAAACCTGCGTATCTCAGAAAGGAAACTGGTTTCTGTCAGTAACTAAGGATAATTATCTGTCCCAACTTGTGCCAGGCTCAACTAGAGGGGCAGCCCTTCTGGACTTAATTTTAAGCAACAGGCCAGATAGAATAACAGACGTACGAGTGGATGGGCACCTAGGGAATAGTGACCACAATATAATACAATTCCACTTGTCCTTTAGTAAGGTGCCTTGGAGGGGGGGTTACAAAAATGCTGAATTTCAGCAAAGCAAAGTTTGATCAGCTTAGAGAAGACCTTCGCCAAATTGATTGGGACAATGTCCTCAAAAATGGGAGCACAGAAAATAAGTGGGAAATGTTTAAATTGGTATTAAACACCCACTGCGAGCTAGCCATACCATACAGAAATAAAAGGGCTAGGAACAGGAGAAAACCAATGTGGCTAAATAAGGATGTAAAAGGGGCAATGAATAATAAGAAAAAGGCATTTAAAAAGCTAAAACAAGAAGGCAGCGAGGAAGCATTAAAAATATATAGAGAAAAAAATAAAATGTGTAAAAAACAAATATATTTAGCAAAAGTAGAAACTGAGAGACTCATTGCTAAGGAAAGCAAAGCAAATCCCAAACTATTCTTTAATTATATAAACAGAAAAAAGATTAAAATTGATGGTGTTGGCCCTTTAAAGAATAATGAGGGTAAAATCATAGAAAGCAATGTGGGAAAAGCAAATGTTTTAAATACTTTTTTCTCAACTGTGTTCACACAGGAAAAGCATATGCCAGGGGAAATGCAGAGTGATCATGTAAATGCCCCATTAAGTATGACCTGCCTAACCCAGGAAGAAGTGCAGAACCGACTTAGTAACATTAAAATTGACAAATCACCAGGCCCTGATGGCATTCACCCTCGGGTATTAAGGGAGTTAAGTAATGTGATAGACAGGCCTCTATTCCTTTTATTTAAAGACTCTATAGAAACTGGGTCTGTTCCACTGGATTGGCGGCTAGCAAATGTGGTACCAATATTCAAAAAAGGGTGCAAAAGGGAACCTGGAAACTATAGGCCGGTAAGCTTAACATCTGTTGTGGGTAAAATGTTTGAAGGGTTTTTAAGGGATACTATTATGGAATGTCTCAATGTTAATAACTGTTTAACTCCATATCAACATGGATTTATGAAGGATCGCTCCTGTCAAACTAACCTGATCAGCTTCTATGAGGATGTAAGCTCTCACATGGACCGAGGAGAATCATTGGATGTCATTTATCTCGACTTCGGTAAAGCATTTGACACTGTCCCACATAAAAGACTGCTAAGTAAAATGAGAAAGCTTGGGCTCGGGGAAAATGTGTGTAGATGGGTAGGTAGCTGGCTTAGTGGTAGAAAACAAAGAGTGGTTATTAATGGTGCATACTCAGATTGGGCCAGGGTTACTAGTGGGGTGCCACAGGGGTCTGTATTGGGCCCCCTACTATTTAATATATTTATTAATGATCTGGTGGATGGTTTACAGAGTAAAATATCAGTATTTGCAGATGATACAAAACTATGTAAGGTAGTTAACACAAAGGAGGACAGTTTGCAACTACAGATGGATTTGAGTAAATTGGAGAATTGGGCTGAAAAATGGCAAATGAGGTTTAACACAGATAAGTGTAAGGTTATGCACATGGGAAGGAGAAACAGATGCTACGATTACTTACTAAATGGGAAACTGCTGGGGAAATCAGACATGGAAAAAGACTTAGGCATCTTAGTGAATAAGAATCTAAATTGGAGTGCCCAGTGTCAGGCAGCAGCCACCAAAGCAAATAGGGTGATGGGATGCATTAGAAGAGGTCTGGGGGCACGAGATGAAAACATCATTCTCCCTCTGTACAAATCACTAGTCAGACCACACTTGGAGTATTGTGTGCAATTTTGGGCGCCGGTGCTGAAGAAAGACATTACTGAACTTGAAAGGGTTCAGAGGCGGGCTACTAAAATAATAAATGGAATGGGTGCATTACAATACACGGAAAGGTTATCAAAATTAGGTCTATTTACTCTAGAAAAGAGAAGACTTAGGGGAGACCTAATAAATATGTACAAATATATCAGAGGGCCATATAGAGATCTCTCCCATGATCTGTTTGTACCAAGGACTATGACAAGAACAAGGGGGCATTCTTTTCGATTGGAGGAAAGAAAATTCCTACATCAGCATAGAAGAGGGTTCTTCACGGTAAGAGCAGTGAGGCTCTGGAACTCTCTTCCTGAGGAAGTAGTGATGGCCAACTCACTGAATGAATTTAAGAGAGGAATGGATGCATTTCTTGTTAGCAAAAGTATAGAAGGTTATAAATAGCATAATCTTACAGGTAGATAGAAGAGCGACCTAGATTATTAGAGGAATGGGGGGGGGCTGCAATACCAAGACAGGTTATTAAACTTGGGGTTAGTTAGTTAGGAAAAACAAAGGCTTAGGGGGATCTAATCACAATGTATAAATATATGAGGGGACAGTACAGAGACCTTTCCAAAGATCTCTTTACACCTAGGCCTGCGACTGGAACAGGGGGCATCCGCTAAGTCTTGAGGAAAGAATGTTTAATCATAATCACAGATGAGGATTCTTTACTGTACGAGCAGTGAGACTATGGAGCTCTCTGCCGTATGATGTTGTAATGAGTGATTCACTACTAACATTTAAGCAGAGCCTGGATGCCTTTCTTGAAAAATTTAATATTACCAGTTATGTATATTAGATTTTATGACAGGGTGTTGATCCAGGGAACTAGTCTGATTGCCGTATGTGGAGTCAGGAAGGAATTTTTTTCCCCATTGGAGCTTATTTGACACATTGGGGTTTTTTTGCCTTCCTCTGGATCAACATGTTAGGCTACAGGTTGAACTAGATGGACTTAGAGTCTCCCTTCAACCTTAAAAACTATGAAACTATGAAACTATAAGTTCCATAAATATGCGTAAATTCCGCTATCCTCCATTTTGACACAATAAATATATCTTCTCATCTTGTAAGCCAGTAGAAAGAAAAATATAATGACAAGACAAAGATTCCCAACGCACATCAGGACTACAAGGTCCCAGGTACTTCCAGCTGCACCACAACTAATGTGGTCTACTTAACTACAATTGAAACCAGAAGTTTACATACACAATCTAAAAAGACACATCTGCATGTTTTTCTCACTATCTGACATGAAATCATAATAAACCGTTTCCCGGTTAAGGTAAATTAGGAACCAAAATTATTTATATTTGCCAAATGCCAGAATAATGAGAGAGAGAGAATATTTTAAGGCATTTGTATTACTTTTTTTAAAGTCAAAAGTTTACATATATTAAGAGTGCTACAACTTTAAACAATATGGGACAGTCCATATGATGATGTCATGTCTTTGGAAGCTTCTGATAGGTTTATTAGCAACATTTGAGTTAATTACAGACACACCTATGGATGTATTTTAATGCACACCTGAAACACACTGCTTCTTTGTGTAGCATCATGGAAAAGTCAAGAGAAATATTCCAAGATCTCTGGAAGATAATTGTGGACTTGCACAAGTCTGGTTTATCCTTGGGTGCAATTTCCAGTTACTTGAAGGTGCCTCCTTCATCTTTACAAACAATTATACGCAAGTACTAACAAAATGGAAATGTCCAGCCATCATACCGCTCAAAAAGGAGCTGAGTTCTGTGTACCAGAGATGAAAGTGCTTTTGTCAGGCATGTGCATATCAACCCAAGAATAAAAGCAAAGAAGATGCTGGCGGAAACAAGTTTTCACAGTGAAGCGAGTCCTGTATCAACATGGGCTGAAAGGCCACTCTACGACGAAGAAGCCATTACTCCAAAAGTAACATAAAAAAACCCAGAATAATAATTGCAAATGCACACATGAACAAAGACCTTAATTTTTTGGAGACATGTCCTGTGGTCTGACGAAATTAAAATTGAACTGTTTGGCCATGATAACCATTCTTACATTTAGAGGAAAAAGGGAGAAGCTTTGAAGCCTAAGAATACCATGTTGTGAGGTTGTTTTGTTGCAGGAGGAACTGGTGCACTTCACAAAATACATTGGTATCATGAGGAAAGAAGATTATGTGACAATACTAAAGCAACATCTCAAGACATCAGCCAGGAATTTAAAGCTTGAAATATGTCTTCCAATTGGACAATGGCCTGAAGCATACTGCCAAACTCATTACAAAGTGGTTTATGGATAACAAAGTCAATGTTTTGGAGGAGCTATCACAAAACCTTAATCTCAATCCTATTGAAAATTTATGGGCAAAGCTGAAAAGGCAGGTGTGAGCAAGACAGCCTGCAAACATGGCTCAGTTCCACCAGTTCTGTCAGGAGGAATGGGCCCAAATTCCTACCAACTATTGTGAGATTGTGGAAGGAGATCCAAAACTTTTGATCCAAGTCATACAGTTTAAGGGCAATGGTACCAAATACTAATGAAATGTATGTAAATTTTTGTAGAAAGTAATAAAAATTCCTTAAAATATTCTCTCTCTCTCTCTTTCTTTTTCTCTCTCTCTCTCTCTCTCTCTCTCTCTCTCTCTCTCTCACTCATTTTTCTAGCATTTAGCAAATATAAATCATTTTGGTAATTTTAATTGACCTAAAATGGGAAAAGCTTATTCTTATTTCATTTTAGATGTGTCTTTTTAGATAGTGGATGGAAACTTCTGGTTTAAACTGCAAATGCACCAAATGTCCAACTAGGGCTCTCTATTTAGGGGAGACAGGTCAAAAGCTTGGAACAAAGATGGATTGTCATCTATTCACAATTAAAGAAACAAGAATAAATTTACCTGTGGCTAAACCATTTTGAAGCTCTGATCACAGTGAATGAAGGAACGGACACCGGTCCCTGTGTGCATGTATGACTTTGGGAGGGGAGTGCGACACTTACTGGTTTCTTCAGGCCGGTGTCTATGGCTCTGTGCACATGTTGCATATTTGCATGCAGTTACGCTGTGTATTGCACTGCAGCGTAACTGCATGCGTCCTGCATCCCCAGCACAATCTATGAAGATTGTGCATAATCCATGCGCACGTTGCGTTTTAGAACGCAGCGATTTGCATGCTGCCAAATCGCTGCATTCTAAAAATCAACATGTCACTTCTTTCGTGTGCTTTAGATGCAGGTCCCGCTCTGTCTACGGTGGGGGCTGCATCCAGAGCGCATGAAACCGGCTTTTTCACTGCATTCATTACTCAGTATTTCTGCAGCGATTTGAAGCGCACATGTGCTGTTCAAATCCTTGCAGTAATTTCTGCAGGGACACAACGCAACGTGGACGCATAGCCTATCACCTACGCATCTGTTCCAAGTTATTAATGAAGTAGTACACGCGACACCAGAGTTCTGTTGGCAAACCAAATTTGTACAGTTTATTCTTCACATTGTCATTAACAGACATGGCCTTAACTTCTCATGGTTATGCTGATACTGTACTCTCTCTCTACCTATCTCTGCTATCTTGGATCTTGTCCTAAAGCTGCCGAGCCTGTGTCTTCATTCCTCACTCTTCTTCTGGGCCCCGATGGCTGTCTAGCTGTATGATTTTCCTGAGCCCAGCAAGGTGAGCCGTAGGCTCCGGACCTCTCGAGGTCACCTCAGGGCTCCCTGACTTGCCCTGATACCATAGTCATGTCTTCTCTTACTCAAACCCTATTCAGAACTGGCATCCCAAGATGACCACACCACTAGTCAACCCATTTGCCACCTGTCACTCCTCCTCTACTAGGCTCATCCCTATCTTATCTAAAATCTTACCTATCACTGCTCCTGCCCAACCAGTAGATGGCGCTGGCCATTACACGGTCCCGACTCTGCAACATCAGGGCCTACAATTCGCTAGCAGCAGTACATATTATCATCTACATTTTAATGCTTTGCAACACCTACAATTTACACATCTTTTACACTCAGTAAAACGGCATAAACAGTATAGGGACGCGACCTTCTTCCTACAACTGCATTATGGACATGCAATTGCTGGCATTGAAAGGGAACTTCCAATCTCAGAGAGACAGAAGAGTCTGGGAATACAGACTTATGATGACCTTTGACAAATTCAGAGCCGGAATGAATTTGTCACATGGATTTATGTCTTTTTACATCAATTAAGGAATGTGCTCCTCAGACCATCTGGGAGCATCACAACTCTGGACCAGACCTCAATCAGAGGTCAATAAAACTTTCACACTCCTTATCTATGAACGTCTCCAATATTTACTGCCACAACAGTTTGTCCCCTTTCCATACTGATAGTTCTACTTCACATAACTCATCTTATTTACTTCTCCATTCTATGTCCTGTTATGTGACTCTTCATATTTTATATTATACCATGCCTGATGAAGAGACCTGCGTAGTTTTGAAAGCTTGCTATATATTACCATCTTTTCCCTTAGCCATTAAAAGGTATCAACCACTAAGGACTCTCAAATTTTAATAATGTGGATATGGGAAATCCGAAGCTGAATCCACATCCACAAGTGAAAAAAGGGTGAGAATATTTACTCGCTCTTGTTGACTTTCTCAAATAGAACACAGCCATCTACCAAACATGGCCCATCCCAGCAGCTGTTTACTCAGTGTTTACAACAAAGACGCTCCGCCATAGCAACAGGTGGAGATGTGCAGCTATTTACAGAGGCCTAGTCTGTACTCATCAAACAGCAGGCATGCAAAGAACTCCATGTCCCCTTGCCACAATAACTCTTTTACCACATTTCTGCTTTCAGATTGACATATTGTGGGTGATATGATTATAAAAGGTAGATAACAGTAAGCAAATATATTTCCAATGCAAACATGTTCATAGCAAATGTCACCGGTTCTGCAGAGTCATAATATGTACAAAAAACATTCTTCAACAGTTTCCATAACAATGACTGAGGCAAACATTGAGGCAATTTATAACATCAATGGAGAAAGTTGAGTGATTTGCAAAATGAGCTGTTCCCATTAAGTCAACGAGATGTAATTTAGGTCGTTGTAAGTGTATGTCCAGTACAGACATATTTGGACACTGACACAAGTTATGGCATTCTAGCTTTTTATCGAAACGTATTCAAGATCTAGTTGTCTAATTCATATGGGCTTAAAGTGCATCCTCTCAGCTTTAATTTGAGGGTATTCATTTTCTAATTGGAGTAAGGGTTTATGAATTACAGCTCTTTTATATATCTGCCTCTTTTTCGAGGGACCAAAATTAATTGGACAGCTATCTCACAAGCTCTTTAACAGGCTTAATGTGCTATTCCCTTATTAATCCATAATCAATTAAGCAGGTAAAAGGTCTGGAGCTGATCCCAGGTGTGGCATTTGCATTTAGAAGCTGTTGCTGTCAACCCACAACATGCAGTCGAAGGAGCTCTCAATGGAAGAGAAACAGAACATTATTAGGCTGAAAAAAAGAAGAAATCTATCACTGATATAGCAGAAAAGTTGAGTGGCAAAATCAACAGTTTGGTACATTGAGCAAAAAAGAAAGAGTGCACTGGTGAGTTAGGGAACTCAAAAAGGTCTGAATGTTCACAGAAGACAACAGCGGTGGATGATCACAGAATCTTTTCCATAGTGAAGAAAAACCTCCTTACAACTTACTATCAAGCTAAGTATGGGGAAGTACCAAGCAAATGGTGAAAGGAAATAGAACGGAAACCCTGTGTCTAGGGAAGGGGGAGATGGTGACCCCTTCTCAAGCTTACCGCTAGGCCCTGGGTTCCTCAACACCCTAGATAGGTTCTGCACCGAACCGGATACCTGACACCAGGTTAACCCTCATCTAGGTCCTAGATAGGGAGCGGATGGGATGAGCTCTTCGCCAACCCCACTAGGCACTAAAAGGCACACAGGAATAACAAACAAGGAAAAACAACAGACACCTTATCTCTAGTTGTCTCAGGGAGAGAAGCTGCAACAACCACTATGATTCTCATGATGTATGCAAGCTGCCTGCTTGCATTGAAGACTTGATAAAGATATATGAAATATCACAAGCACCGAGTAATAGGAAGTGAAGGTATATATATATATATATATATATATATATATATACACAAGGAATGTACTGATGAACAGCAGCTGACAGGCTGAACAACGCCCCAGGGTCCTAAAGGGAAAGGGATGAAAACCAAGCAGGAATGATAGTATGTTAGGGAGCAGTTTGTGCAGCCAAATGCTGTGGTCTTCTATAGCTGGACACTACAACACTGTTTGTTACCCATGACCCACCCATGACACATACATCATAGTGAAGAACACTCTCCATGAAGTAGGTGTTTCAGTATCTAAATCTACCATAAAGGAAATACTTCATGAGATCATATACAGAGGGTTCACCACAAACCATTAATTAGCTTTTAAAATAGAAGGGACAGACTAGACTTTGCCAAAAAAACAAACAAAAAAAAACATCTTAAGAAGCCTACTCAGTTCTGGAAAAGCATTCTTTGGATATATGAAACTAAACTAAGATCAATATGTACCAGAATGATGGGAAGAAGAAAAAAGTATTGAGAAGGCTTGAAACGGCTCATAATCCAGAGCATACCACATCCTTTGTAACACATGATAGAGGCAGTGTGATAACTGGGTATGCATGGCTTCCAATAGCCCTGGGTCACTAGTGTTTAGTAATTATATGACTGAAGACTGAAGCAGCTGGGTAAATTCTGAAGTGTACAAGGTGATACTGTCTGGTCAGCTTTAACTAAATGAAGCAACATTAATTGGATAATGGTTCTCAGTACAGATGGAGAATGACCCAAACCATACTGCGAAAACAACTCGAGTTTTTTAAGGCCTCTTTCACACGTACGTGCCTCTGGTACGTGTTTGGCAGTTTTCTCACGTACCGGAGACACGTACACACGTGGACCTATGTATTCCTAATGGTTTGGACACACGTAAGTATTTTGGAACGGAACTTGTGTCCATTCCGTACTTACGCGTGTCCGTGTGTTTCTCACGCCGACATGTCCGTTTTTCTCCGGCATCACAGGTGTCACACGGCCCGCACCCGTACCACACAGATGTAGTGTGGATGCGGTCCTGTGTGACACACGCCGAAGAAACACGTGCCATTATTTTAAAATAAAAAAACACATACTCACCTCCATAAGCCCTGCAGAATCTTCCGCTGCAAACAGTTGCTGTCGACCGCCGCTCATTATGAGCGTGTTAAGGAGAGGTGGGCGTGATGTCACGGGTGCTGATCTCCGCCCCTCCGCTCGGATGGAAGCAGCGTCAGCGGGGAGTGGGCGGGGCTGGAACCGAAGATCAGTACCCTGGACAGCACCAAGGACCATGTGAGTATTCAAATTACCAGTTCTCCGTGTGTTATCGCGGATAGCACACGTGGCCCGCACGTACCGGAGACACGTACTTACCAAACGCAACATGCAGGGAAAATATGTGTCTCACGGCTCGTGCGTGATTTTCACGTATGTGTGAGAGAGGCCTGAGGCAGAGAAGTGGAAGATTTTGCAAAGGTCGAGTTAATAGCTGGATCTCATCCACATTGAGCTGCATTTCACCTGCTTAAGACAAAACGAAAGGTAGAAGAACCCACAAATACAGCAACAACAGAAGGCCCCTGCAGTAAAAGCAGAACAGGAGGAAACACAGCGTTTGGTGACGTCAGTGGCTTCCAGAATTTAGGCAGTCGTTAATGCAAAGGATTCTCCATAAAGTAGTAAAAATGAACATTTTGTTTATGATAAAGTAAATTTGTCCAATCACTTTTGAGCCCCTGAAATGTGAAGGCTTTGTTGAAAAATGGTTGCAATTCCTAAATGCTTCACAGAATATTTTTGTTCAACACCTTAATTAAACCTGAAAGTGTCCACATCAATCCCTATACCTTTTTTACTTTACCTCCTGTGATGTTTCATTTGAGGGGAGTCTCAAACAGAATGTTACATTAGCTGGCTCTGCAGTTACATCCCTACAAGTTTCTATCACCTCGTGAAGCACCATGTCAGGTGGTGGCGCTGGGCTCTTCTGCCACAGCTAAGTCACTGCTGTGTACTGATGACATCCTGTTTCAGAGGAGTGATGGAAAAGTGACTACACCTTCAGTGGTTGCCATCCACACTTCTTCTGTAGTCACCACCCACATCTTCACTGCCACAGTCCTTGCTTCTATCAATGCCATCTCTTGCTCTGAAATGAGACGTCATCATGGTGTGGTGATTAAACCAGGGTGAGTGACAAAAATAAAAGATACAAGTTTGATATTATTGCAATCATACTAAGCTGGATAATAATTTTTGAAGGTCATTTTAACAGTCCATTGAAAGCCATAAAACAAAACCCAAATAAACAATTGCAGAATTGTACTATTTCTGCAATTGCAATAAGAAAACTATGGTTCTTGGAAGAAGGGGCAAATAAAATGAAAGCACAACTTGAAATATCAAGGGGTCAAAGAAGTTGTCCCCCATTGACACATATGATGGTCTCATGTCACTTGTTTGAACGGAGCAGTAGTTGAACATGCCTATACCATTCTATGAAACCAATAAAGATAGCCAAGTGCAGTGCACATACTCACCCGCTGCTCCATTCACATCGGTCACTTGAGATCCTTATTCCATTTTCTTGATTGTGGGACAGCCTCTTGAATCTATTTTTTTTGTATTTTTACACATCCTACAATTCACATTACATTAATTCTTATTATAAATTAAAATACAATTCTTATTTTCAGGTTGGACTACTAATAACTAAAATTCCTCAAATAAATGAAAAAGAGTGCTAAACCGTAGCACGCACCTTGATTCAGGTGGGAGGAAAGTGACATTCCATTAAGATATCAGTAGTTAATAGGGTGTAGACTCAGAGTAAATGAGATTAATTAATTTATATTACCTGTCAGCTCCTTTCTACTATTAATCTTTTTTGAAATAGCATTTTTACCTCTATAGTATTTACACATATCAGCTTTAATATTAAAACCACTGACAGGTGAAGTGAATAGCATTGATTATCTTGTGTCTAAGGTAAGTGTCAATGGTGGGATACATAAGGTCAGTTTTACTTAGGGCTCGTTTAGACGACAGTAAATTCTGTCCATGTGCTGACCATTTGCTTTCCGGAATGCGCGCAGACCCATTATAGCCAGTAGGCCGATTCTCCACACGGACCAATGGTCGGCATAGAAAAAAAATCACAGCATACACTGTTTTGGTCCGATTTACAGGGTAAAAGCAACCATAATGTAAAAGCAGCTCCTGTACATGTCTGCATTGTGGATGTGCACATGGAGATGACGTATAGCCAGTCCACAATTTGCAAATGCGACTGGCCAGTTTTTCAATACGGCCATCTGAATCTGGCATTAATTTGTTTAAGGCTAGAAAAAAGGGCAACCATAATGATCTATGTGACCTAAGCTACCAAATCTACCAAATCCAAGGAAGGACGTCAAGTCAACAGCCGACATGGTGCACAATGCTCACTAACACGTGTCGGTTTTCTTACCCGATCTTATAGAAGAGCTATTGTAGCACAAATTGATGAAAAATGTAATTCTGGAAGTGATAGAACAGTACACAAAGTGTATTGCAGTGTGCTGCATGTGGCGTTGCATAGTCACTGCATAGTCACACTGCTCCTGCTGTTTGTGGAACAGACTGTGGTAAAAAAAAATAAAATTGCCACATTTTCAGATGAGCTAACTTCTTTTTTTATTTAACTATTGATCAGCCTTTGTAAAGTTATTAATCTTAGTAATCTACTTTGTTGCCTTAGTTTGTTTCCTTCTATCTCTAAAACCATGCTGAAAGTGGTGGCTTGTCTGTTCAGATCATTCTGTCTTAAGCCAGCTTTACACGTTGCAACTTCGCATACGATATCGTATGCGATTTGTAATGCCCCTATCGTATGTGTGGCTCGTTCAATTTGTAGAACATGCCGCACAAACGATTAACACCCGTCACACGTACTTACCCGTCCATACGACCTCGATGTGGGCGGCGAATGTCCACTTCCTGGAGTGGGAGTGATGTTCGGCGTCACATCGACGTCACGCAGCAGCCGGCCAATAGAAGCGGAGAAGCGGAGCTGAGCGGGACGTAACATCCCACCCACCTCCTTCCTTCCGCATTACCGGCCGGGAGCCGCAGGACGCAGGTAAGATCTGTTCATCGTTCCCGGGGTGTCACACACTGCGATGTGTGCTACCCCAGGTACGATGAACAATCTGACGTTCAATTCATGAGGAATGAACGACGTGCATGCGTTGAACGTTTTACCGTTCTATCGCAATTGCACGTAGCTGTTACACACTGCAATGTACCTTACGATGCCGGATGTGCGTCACTTACGACGTGACCCCACCTACACATTGTAAGATACATTGCAGCATGTAAAGCTGGCTTTAGAAGCTGAATTTAACTGCAGATCTAGCTAAGATCCATACAAAGGACCCTTTCACATGTCCTTGTTTCCAGTACATTTGGTGTCCGTTTTCACACATGTACACATCCACAACCATCAGTAAGGCTAAGAGTGCACTTTGCGTTCAATTCTGCAGCGTGTAAGTCACTGCATGTGCGTCTCAGAATGCAGCCGAAAAAGCTGCGTTCTGAGACACATTCGGCAGAACGCAAAGTGCGGACATTCCTTGTGAGAATTCATGCGTTCTGCTTCTGGATGCTTTCTCTGCCATAGACAGAGTGGGAAAAGCATCCAGAATACACATTTTTGACAGAACGCACCCACTCGGCTCTGCAGCATCCCCATAGACTTGCAGCAGAGCCGAGTGGGACTGCACTGTCACTGTCATGGCTGGCTGCGGACAGTGCCGGGCAATCAGAATGAACTCGGATGAACTTCACCCGACTTCATTGTGATCGCGCGGCTCTGTGCGTGTGCCGTGGCTTGATTTGCGGTCACACGTGAAGGACTCACCTGTGATTCCAAAGCCCCTGAGTGACTGCAGTGAGCCGTGCGATCAGCTGTGCTTTCACTCAGGTTACTCGCGGCTGCAGTCCTCCACCGGAGATCGGTGGCCGCGAGTAACTTCAGTGACAACACAGCTGATCGCGCGACTCACTTCAGTTGCTGCATGGAGCTCACAGGAGTGGCGATGTTCTACTGCCGCTCCTGTCAGCTTCCAATGTAGCAGAGCTGGAAGCATCGGGGGACTTTGCGTGGATTACGTCGGACCTGGAGGTGTTTTTGAGGGGTTAAGAAAGTGGTGAAAGAGGGTGTTTTTTTGTCTTTCATTACAAATAAATTATTTTTTGGATGTGTGTGTTTATTTAGTTTAACTTACAGGTTCATCATGGAAGGTATCTCGGGGAGACGCCTGCCATGATGAACCTAGGACTAAGGGGCACTTTGCACACTGCGACATCGCAAGCCAATGCTTGCGATGCCAAGCGCGATAGTCCCCGCCCCCGTCGCAGCTGCGATATCATGGTGATAGCTGCCGTAGCGAACATTATCGCTACGGCAGCTTCACATGCACTCACCTGCCCTGCAACTCGCTCTAGCCGGCGAACCGCCTCCTTATTAAGGGGGCGGGTCGAGTGGCGTCATAGCGACGTCACACGGCAGGCGGCCAATAGAAGCGGAGGGGCGGAGATGAGCAGGACGTAAACATCCCGCCCACCTCCGTCCTTCCGCATAGCCGGCATGAGCCGCAGGGCGCAGGTAAGGTGATGTTTCTCGCTGCTGCGGCTTCACACACAGCGATGTGTGCTGCCACAGGAACGAGGAACAACATCGTAACATCGGTCCTTCCGAAATTATGGAAATGACCGACGCTACACCGATGATACGATTTCGACGATTTTGCGCTCGTTAATCATATTAAAAAGGATTTACACACTACGATATCAACTGCGACGCCGGATGTGCCTCACTTTCGATATAACCCCACCGACATCACAGCTGCGATGTTGTAGTGTGCAAAGCCCGCCTTAGTGGCAGCTATGGGCTGCTGCCATTAACTCCTTATTACCCCGTTTGCCACCGCACCAGGACAATTCAGGATGAGCCGGTAAAGTCCCGGGACTGTCGCATCTAATGCATGCGGCAGTTCCGGGCAGCTGCTGGCTGATATTGTTAGGCTGGGGGGCTCCCCATAACGTGGAGCTTCCCATCATGAGAATACCAGCCTTCAGCCGTGTGGCTTTACCCTGGCTGGTATCCAAATAGGGGGGGACCGCACGTCGGTTTTTTTCATTTATTTATTTATTTTACTGCTTGATATAGACACGCCCACTGGCAGCTGTGATTGGTTGCAGTGAGACAGCTGTCACTCAGCGTGGAGGCGTATCTGGCTGCAACCAATCAGAGGCGCCGGTGGGCGGGGAAAGCAGGGAATACGTGATGGATTAATGAGCGGCCGGCATTTTCAAAAGAGAAGAAGCCACCACAGTGTGAACGCCGGTGATCGTGGATCGGTGAGTATGAGAGACGGGGTGGGAGGGAGAGAGAGATAGAGACATAGAGAGAGAGAGACCGACTGACAGACTGACCGACAGAGAGAGAGAGACCGAAAGATCTGCCTTTGTTATGTTAAAAAAACATGTGGATCGCAATAATAATGCAAACGCACTGCTTCACATTTTGGCAGCGATTTTCTACAACTCATTGATTTCAATGGGTATAGAACGCAGCCAAAATGGCAAAAACAATTGACATGCTGCTTCTTTGAACGCATGTTTTTTGCCACAAAATATGCAAATTAAACGCTGCGCTTGGAAACGCAAAGTGTGGTCTAGAAATCCCCATTTTCCATAGACTTTGCTGGAAAATCAAAACGCATACCTTTTGGCATGAAAACGCTGCAGTTCAAAATGGACCTGAAAAGCAGCTGAAAAGCAGGTAGAAACGCAAAGTGCGGTCTCAGCCTAAGACTGGATAAATCCACCTCTCTAGACCGGAATAGAAAAGCTGGAGATGGCACTATAAAAACAGTCCAGTCCAGCTAGCACATATAAGAGGAGAGTGAATGTGACTGGTTCTCCCATAACATGAGACTAAAGGAGATTGCCAACCAGACCAGCAGAAATTAATTTAGGGTGATAGTTTTTTGCTTTTATTTTTGAAAGAAATCGGAAATTAGATGAAAATTTTGCAAGTTTCAATCTTTTAATTTGTATGCCCTTAACCCAGAGAGTTATGTCACCCTAAATAGTTAATAAATTACATTTCCCTCATGTCTACTTTACATCAGCACAATTTTTTAAACAAAGTTTTTTGGGGTTAGGACGTTAGAAGGGGTCAAAGTTCATCAGCAATTTCACATTTTTTCAACAAAATTTACTAAACCCTATCTTTAGGGACCACATCACATTTGAAGTGACTTTAAGGGGCCTAGGTGACAGAAAGTACCCAAAAGTGATTGCATTCTAAAAACTGCACCCCTCAAAGTACTCAAAACTATATCTAAGAAATTTATTAACCCTTCAGGTGCTTCACAGGAACTAAAGCGATGTGGAATGAAAAAAAAAAAATAACATTATCATTTTACCTAAAAATGGTTTTAAAAGGAGTAATACAACAAAATGGACCCCAAAATGTGTTACCCAGTTTCTTCTGAGCACGCTGGTACCCCACATTTGGACAGAAACCTCTGTTTATACAAATGGGAGGGCTCGAAACAGAAGCAGCAATATTTGAATTTTGGAAAGCAAATTTGGCTGAAATCGATTGCGGGACCATGCCACATTTGTGGGCCCCTAATGTACCGAAACAGCAGAAACCCCAAAAAGTGAAACCTTTTGGAAACTAAACCCTTTAAGGAATTTATCTAGATGTTTGGTGAGAACTTTGAACCCTGGGGGCTTCACAGAAGGTATAATGTTGAGCTGTGAAAATAAAAAAATGCATTTTTACCACAAAATTGTTACTTCAATCAGATAGCCTTTTTTTCCTACAAGGGTAACAGGAAAAAATGCACCAAAAAATATATTGTGCAATGTCTCCTGAGTACGATGATACCTCATATGTGGTGGAAATGAACTGTTTGGGCGCATGGCAGGTCCCGGAAGGGAAGGAGCGCCATTTGACTGCAAAATTTGCTGAAATCATTAGCGGATGTCATGTTGCATTTGGAGAGCCCCTAAGGTGCCTAAACAGTAGAGCTTCCCCACAAGTGACCCAATTCTGGAAACTAGACACCTCAAGGATTTTATCCAGGGTATAGTGAGCATTTTGAATCCACAGGTACTTCAAAGAATATGATAACCTTAGATCGCCATATTGAAAATGTTCTTTTTTTTTCCACAAAAATGTTGCTTTAGCACCAAATTTCTCAATTTTTCAATAGGCAACGCCAAAATTGGACCCCACTTGTTTCTTATCCACTTTCCTATGAGAGCAGAGATACCCCACATGTGGTAAAAAAACTCGGTTTGGGCAAACAGGAGGGCTTAGAATAGAAGGAGCACCATTTGAATTTTGGAAAAGTTGATATAAATTGCGGGCACCATGTCGCTTTTATAGGGCCCCTACGGTAACAATACAGAAGATACTACCACAAGTGACCGCATTTTGGAAACTAGATCCCTGAAGGATTATATTCAGGGGTATAGTAAGCATTTTGAATCCAGAGGTGCTTCACAAAAATGTTGCTGTAGCACCAAATTTCTCACTTTTAGTCTATGTGCCCACGATCCAGCGACACTGCATCTAGTACACATTGACAGACCTCCTGCGGAGATGTGAGTGTTGTCCACAGGATAGTGCATCTGCCCGTTCCCACGATCCGGGCAGATCTATTCTTTAGCTCTATTCTCCCAACAGAGAACACTCTCATCTCCACAACATAAATTGACATGCTGAGGCTCAGGAAGCCGCGCCGCAGGTCAGTTTATGCTGCGGAGAAAAGAAGCACAATGAGTATGGGATTTCTAAAAATTCTTCCAATGCGCTTGTACTGCACAACGCAGCGTTATGGACACAGCAAAAACACTGTGCGTCCAAAACGCTGCAAACCCTGATATGGGCACACAGCCTAAAAAGCTAGAATTGATGGATGGATGGATGTCAAACACATATATAATGTCCCACCCCCTGCATATTCTAAGCTTTCAATCTTTAGTGACTTTCATCTGGCAGTAAAGTGTGCTTAGCCTTGTATTTAGCCAAAAAATAAATAAATGAATAACAATAAAAACAACATGGGGGTCCCTCCCTTTTTTTGTAGCCAGCTAGGGTAAAGCAGATGGCTGCAGCCTGCAGACCACAGCTGGCAGCTTCACCTTGGATAGTGATGCAAAACGAAGGGCACCCCAGGCTGTTTTTTTTTTTTAATTATTTATAAATAAATTATAAAAAAAAAAATGGGGTCTGCCCCAAATTGGATTATCAGCCAAGGTAAAGCAGACAGCTGGGGTCTGGTATTCTCAGGGTGGGAAGAGTCATGGTTATTTGGCTCTTCCTAGCCTAAAAATAGCAGGCCACAGCCGCCCCAGAAGTGGCGCATCCATTAGATGAACCAATCCTGGAGCTTCCCCCCAGCTTATCCTGTTGCCCTGGTGCGGTGGCTAATAGGATAATATATGGGGTTGATACCAGCTGTGTAATGTCACCTGGCATCAAGCCCTGGGGTTAGTGATGTCACGGCGTCTGTCAGATATCAGACATCACAAACTGTTAGTAATAAAAAAAATAAACGACAAAAAAGAATTTGAGAAATCATTCCCCAACACATTCTCTCTTTCACCAATTTATTGAAAAGAAAAAAAAAATCCTGTCCGCCGTAATCCATTTTGAAGGTCCCATGACAATTCTGGACCTTCTAGAATATGGTATGCTTAGTGAACGCTTCCCCCATTTTCTGTGAGTGCATACCATCTATGTGAGGAGTGTGGCTTCAGTGACCTGACAATACTGCACTCACACTGCCCGGGTCCAGGAGGGCAGAGTGACCTGCAGTAACCTCATTCCAGAAAATGGGGGCACGCTCAAAGAACGTATCCCCCATTTTCTGGGTGTGCAGGAACTCCATGTGAGGAGTGTGGGTGCACTCAGTCTCCCCGGGTCCACGACACAGCAGTGTAGCAAGCTATGCGTCACTGAACGCAGGAAGCAGGGTGACAGTTGCTCTGCGCAGTGCGCCTGCGGCCAGCATCGTTTGAGAAGGAGGAGGAGAGATCGCGGGGGATCACTAAAGTGTTAATTCTTCTGATTGAAGAATCCAACTTGCAACTCTCCATACTTTTGTTCGGCAAATCTTCCCCAACTGTATTACCCCCCGGACAGGTTTATCCCCATATTGAATGTGCGTAGTGGTTTTCCCAATGGTTTTCCTTGTTCTGAAATAATCTCAGAGGAGCTGATCAGACCGCACAAGTAGGAGAGCTGTATTCACCTGAGGTCTGGTACATTAAGCCTCACAATGACACTTTATTATCCACAAGGGTATATGCCTGTCCATAAAACCCATTCGAAGTGAGAATTAAAATGCACTGCTTTTTGTGCGATCTCTTTTCTGTCCCAGGCTACAGGAGCTAGTGACATGCAAATGATTGGTAGAAATATTCAGCTACTAGAAAGGACTTTTGGTAATTGACATTAATAGATAAATGAAAAGTAATAAATGTCTGCATACAAAATAAGAGCTTACCATACTGACTGCACAAGTTAACTATCTTAGTGACAGATCATAGATTTATATTATCATTGCATGCCATAAATCTTACAAATGGCAGAACTATAACAAGCCATTATTGCCACAATTTCATAGATTAGTTGAATGACTTGTGTTGTATTGTCCATAGAGCTGGTTATGGCATATTTATCTGCAGACCACTTGTGGATCCAGCTAAATTTGGTGAGTTCTGCTGACAATGTTGTATCCATAGACAGCTATACAATGGAACCTGCAAAAAACTGCAAAACAGTTGTCTGATTATCAACAGAAATGTAAGATATACACTTCAGCTGTTATTAAGACAGCTATTTATCCTAACTCCCCAATAGCATATACAGTGGCATGCAAATGTTTGGACACCCCTGGTCAAAATTAATGTTATTATGAAAAGCTAAGCAAGTTGAAGATGAAATGATGTCTAAAAGGCATTAAGTTAAAAATGACACAATTCCTTTGTATTTTAGGCAAAAAAATATAAATTTTCATCTTTTCCATTTTAAAAATTACAAAAAGGAAAATGGGCCAATGCAAAAGTTTGGACACTCTTGGAGATTTATGGGCTCAGATAACTTTGATCAAGGTTTAAGACCTGAATTAGCCATTTAGGGTTATGGCTTGTTCACTATCATCATTAGGAAAGTCCAGGTGATGCAAATTTTACAGCTTTATAAAAGCTCAGCCTGCTATAACCTTGTACCAAAAAATAGCAGCCATGTGTTCTTCTAAGCAGCTGCCTAGCACTCTGAAAATAAAAATGATGGAGGCCCACAAGGCAGGAAAAGTTTATAAGAAGATAGCAAAGCATTTAAAAGTTGCCCTTTCCTCAGTTCAAAATGTAATTAAGAAATGGCAGTTAACATGAACAGTGGATGTCAAGATAAGGTTTGGAAGACCAAGCAAAATTTCTGTGAGAGCTGCTGGTTAGATTGCCAGAGATGAATCACAACCCCTGATTGACTGCAAAAGACCTTCAGGAAGATTTAGCAGACTCTGGAGTTGTGGTACATTGTTCTACTGTTCAGAGACACCTGCACAAATATGGTCTTCATGGAAGATTCATAAAACAAAAACTCTTCTGCATTTTTACCATAAAATTCGGAGTCCGAAGTATCCAAAAGAATATTTGAATAAGTCTGATGCATTTTGGAAACAATTTGTGGGGACCGATGAGATTAAAAAATAACTCTTTGGACACAATGATTAAAGGTATGTGTGGAGAAAAAAGGGCACAGAATTTCACATATCGCCAACTATTAACCATGGAGATCGATCAATCATGCTTTGGTGTGGTGTTGCTGCCAATGCCACTGGGAACAATTCACTGGTAGAGGGTAGAATGAATTCATTGAAAGCTGATGAGGAAAAGAGGATGACTTCTACAAATTAATAATGATCCTAAACACATGTCAAAATCCACAATAGATTACCTCAAAAGGCACAAGCTGAAGGTTTTAGAATGGCCCTCAGAGTCCCCTGACCTGAACATCATTGAAAATCTGTGACTAGACCTCAAAAGAACAGTGCATGTGTGATGCTGCTGGACTATCGGGTCATCACAGGGTATTGTACATGCTGCCCTCCCGTGCAATATGCATCTCCTCCTTGGTTTAGGGTCCCTAACTGCATGGTGTTGCTTAGAACAGCAAATAAAATCCTAGGTACACTCTGCACCACACCCACCAGACACACCAGTGGACGTCCTGAGGGGAATAGGGTCGCCCACTTGGGAGGTTGGTTAAGGTGAGGACAAGAGTGTCAGGAGTAAGTCAGTAAAGAGCAGGAAGTGAAGGAGAGAGGTCAGGAGCTGGGCTCCTTGGAAGCAACTAGGTTGCAGACGGTGGTCTGGGCTTAGTAGGAGCTGGACCCCCGGTCGCAGGGAATCGTGACAAGGAGCACAGAGCTGTTGAGGAGGACAGCTGGCGGCCTTGTATCATCACTGGGCTGGGACCAGGGCATGACGGGGTACGTGGACCCTAGGTCAGGGAGTAACTTCAGGCAACCTGACAATTTATCTGACGAGAACGGAGTCTTCAAGATCCGCTCTCCACCCGCTCCAAAATTGAGGTACTAGCGCAATGAGGGGAATAGGACTTTTCACCAAAACGGTCCAGAAAATCCCAAGCGTGCACCCTGAGAGCAAGCTCCCATAGTTAGCCACACTGGGGAGCGGGACCCGAGTAATTTTATACTACCGGGACCAACAGAAAAGTGAACTTAGTGCCAGGAGGAAGGTCACAGATCACCAAGCAGCACCATCGGGGACGGGACCCAAACTAGCTCCCATCAACGGCAGCGGTGTCCAGAACTTTGGTTTATCCGGTTGTCAGCTTTATGGACTGTGAGTACGCAAGTGACCCCCTTCACTCCCCACAGCACTCACCGAGTCCTGGGGCATCCCCCCTACCGGTGGAGGGTTCTAACATCCGGCTGCCCCACTCCATTGCCCCGGGTACTCCCAACTGCAGCGGTGGTACTCCACATTACCACACACCACGGGTGGCGTCACGAACTCTAAACACAATCCCCTGTAAATACCCCCTTCAGTTGAGTGGCCGCACGACCTTCGGGTCCAGACGCCCCTCGAGCCACCGCGGATCTGAAAACAAGTAGCCCGGCTGCTGGTACGGGGGAAGCATACATGCAAGACGAGCCAGAAATCTCACAGAAGTGGAAAATTTTTTAAGGAAGAATGGATGAAAGTCCTCAAACAAGAATTGAAAGACTCTTGGCTGTCTACAAAAAAAAGTGTTTACAACCTGTGATACTTACCAAATGAATTGCTACTAGATACTAACCATGCAGGGTGCCCAAACATTTGCATCTGCCTGTGAGGATTATTCTGTTATTTGATGAGAATTATGACATTCATACATGTCAGTCAGCTGCGCTGTATATACACCCAACCCCTACCTCACAGTCAGGAGAAATCCTACTCTGCCCCAGGGCCAGATGCTGGTAGAGGTCAGAACTTTCACTTAAAGTCCAAGGAAGCCCCTGCTGAGTGGAGCCCTCAGCAGATTATAAGGGTGGGCAAGTCCTGTGCTTTCAAGTTTTATAACCTAGCTTCAGACTCCCTCAGCCCCTACGGAGCCGTCAGAAGAGTTACAATTTTGGGGAGTGCATCGTCCCCACAAATTAGATAGGCACATTTTCAGATTCCTGATGGCCAGATGCACATAACACATATTTCTGTAAAATTGTGCGACATGCGTAGCCCACGATAATCAATAACTCCCTGAAGGAAGCCCACAGACATATCATATTTACTGTCTATGGATAGATCAATTAATAACGAGAAATATAATGGTCGTATCTTCCAGTTAAGATGCTCAGGGGCAAAGCTATGAGCGAAAACTGAAATCCATACTTTCCTTGGATAAGTGGAAGGCCAGCCCAGTCTGAGATCACCGGTGGGAGGGGACATGGAATGTAGCCAGATTGATAACCACAGTGGGGACATTTTGGGTTGTTCTTCGCGTGGTCTCTTGGGATACACATGGGGGAAGATCCAGGAAATGTGTGGCTACACAGCGCCACCCCCTGTGTAAGCTAGGGAATAAGGTAATTGATACAACTGATATCTGCTAGTTGTAATCCATAACTTACCTGTAAATGTATTCTGACATATATATTCTGTAAATTCCATCAAAACGGTCTACATATATTGTAGTATCTAGTGTGCCCTTAAGGCGATTAAATATATAATTTAATCTTGAGCTGTTTCTTTTATGTTGATTTCTGAGTCCCATGTTTGTGAGCTCAGCTTAGTTTTACACTCTACCTGGGGATGGTTTATGGCCCGATATAGTCCTGCTAACAGACCAGGCCTATATCTAGCGAGGAACTGGTGGCAGTCTACCGCACTGTACCAGACCAGCAGATTTCTGATCCACTGGGGCTAGTGGAAAGTTCCTGTCGGTCTGTCAGGATTGTGGGAAAGATGGGTGCCACGCCAGAGGTTGCACGGCTGACTCGGTTTCACTCCCCATACCTCCCTCTGCCCGTGGGGACAGGAGGTGTCAATGTCGCATTGTACCAAGCGGACTTTTGGCCCCCCGTAGGGGCGTGGAATGTCGTGTATTGGCAGAAGTGCCAAGGTCGTCTCGCGTGACCCCAACATATTACAGTCATCAGGGTGGGGTTGCGAGGGGCGGTTTTGTCATGGATTGATAGGGTCGCAACCGAGTGGGGTAGTCTGAAAGACCACCCGGCCCGGATTCATGACACTGTGTATTTTCCTTTTTTGTAGATTTAAAAATGTAAGAGATTAGATTATATATTTTTTTGCACATGTGTCATCATTAATAGAAATGAGCGATCCTGATCGGCAAAGATCAGAAAATGTTAAAATTGTATGATCTTTGTCAAGATTGGATAGGGGTCGGACATCTCATCTTTTACTGCAAAAGTTGCCGATCTTTACAAAGATCGGTAAATGTTCGGATGGCAAAAACCATCCTCTCCCTATCCATTACAGCCATGTCAAGTATTGGCATTGCTGTGATTGGGCACTGTAAAAAAAAGAAGTAAAAGGGTTAAAGCAGTACTACCTTACCAAGTCCCCGCAGCTGCAGTGTTACTTCTGGGTCTGATAATTATCCCTAATGCATATTCACTGCTTTCCCCTTCCACCGGCGTCTGTGTTATGATTCGGGGTCCTTCTGAGTCCCGAACCGGTCCAGTCCATCATTGACTCCCATTGGGAACGATCGACTCCGCAGCGCCATCTGTCCATCGCTTGAGGTGACAGGCATCAGGTGGCTAGAGTCTTGTACCATCCTGAGCGTAAGTGCTCATTTAGCACTAACGCGCATGCTTCTCAAGGCACTAAGTGCGTGGATTACAACGATCGCGCATGCGCGTGACTTCAGCTGTGACGCGGCAGCTGCTGATTGGCCATTAGTGATGTCATCGATGACATGGCGGCCGCTGATTGGTCAGCATGATGCCAGCGGTGACGCGGCGGCCGCGGGATGGCCACAACCAGCGCCATTACCTAATGCTATGTGGCCTGAGGCAGGGAGGAGACTATAAAAGTCCATCGGGGCACAAGAGTCCCATTGTCTATGGCGGCAGCTCAGTGAACAGACTGTGCTGCATGTATGCATGGGTTCCAGCGCAATTTTATCCTGCAGAGTCAGTGGCAGGTGTATGTGTGTGTATAAGACAGTGGTAGGCAGGGCTGTGTGTGTGTGTGTGTGTGTGTGTGTGTGTGTGTACCAGTCCTCGGTTTCCCAGTGACGCTAACTGGGTTACCTCGCGGTCTGAGGTATCTCTATACACGTGACCGATACCTGTTTTATTTTCTCCTGGTCTGACGTGTCCCTTCACATGTGACCAATACCCGTGTACCAGTGAAGCTAACAGTGACACGCTACACGTTGGGGTGTGCCCTTAAACATCCCCTTCATTCACATTTGGGTTTTCCTTAGTTGCTGTACCCGTCCTCCAGTCCCGTAGCGGCCTTGTCATCTGTCCAGCGGACTTCGAGCGACGATTGGCTTCATATTAATTTATATCCAATTGTCCCCTCCATAACAGTCTGATTGGCTGCTGTCAGACCCCACCCCCAAGCAACGTCTGTGATTGGTTGGAATCACAGGCGCTATCTGCAGGTCCATTGTGGTATAAAATAAAAAATTAAATAAATAAAACAATTGATGTATGGTCCCCGATTTGTTGATACCAGCACAGAAAAAAGTCCACGGCTACAGACTGCAGCTCGAGCCGTGCACTTATCTTGGCTGTGTATCAAAATAGGAGGAACGACATGCGGCTTATTAATTATTTAATTAATTAAATAATTTAAAAAAAAAAAAAAAACAGCTAGCGGTCCCCCCTAATTTTGATACCTAGCCAAGATAAATCCTTACAGCTGGGGCTGGTATTCTCAGGCTGGGGAGACCCATGGTTATTGAGCCCCCAGCCTAAAAATAGCAGCCTGCAGCCACACATAATTGTTGCATCCATTAGATGTGACAATCCCGGCACTTTACACGGCTCTTCCCAATTGCCCTGGTGTGGTGGCAATCGGGGTAGAAAGAGATTAATGACAGCCCACAGCTGCCACGAAGCCCTAGATTAGAAATGGGAGACATCTATGAGGCCCCCCATTTCTAATCTGTAAGTAAAAAGAAATAAACCCTAACACCGAAAATATCCTTTATCTACTATAAATTGTTGAATGTATTTATGTATGTGTTTGTGTATGTCCGCTAAAGGAATCCACACTGTCGCATTTATAATCATGAAATTTTGCACAGCCACTTCATTTGACTCAGGGAACGTCATAGACTATGTTTTGAGGGGAAAATGTAACCCCTCGCTTTGCAGGTATTCACCAAAAAACCTGCTTATATTAAAATCAATTTATCGGGGAACGAATCTATTATTATAAACTCCTATTATTGACAGAGAAAGACACACAGAGAGACCCACGTACACAAAAAGAGACACACACACAGAGACACACACACACACACAAAGAGACACACAAACAAAGAGACACACTAACAGAAAGAGAGAAACACACAGAAAGACAAACACTGAAGACACATACACAGAAAGAGACACACACCAAAGGAGACACACAAACACACACAGAAAGAAACACACACACAGGAAGAGACACATATACAGAAAGACACACACAGAAAGACATACACTCAGAAAGAGACACAGAAAAAGACACACACAGAGACAAACACACAGAGGGAGACACAAACACAAAGAGACACACAGACAGAAAGAGACATACACCAAAAGGCACACACAAAAAGAGACACACACACACACACACAGAAAAAGACGCACACACAGAAACTGTTTGGATCTTTGAGCTAATATATTGGCTGTTTTAACAGTTACCCTGGATATTTATTTGATGGCCTATAGCAACCAATCACAGGTATGCTTCTATTTTGTTACAGGTCAAGGAACTCTGATTGGTTGCTATAGGCAATTAAAGACATTCTTAGTATAAGACAGCTTATGTGTCAATGAATATGATTTCAGTGGTGAGAGGGAGAGTGGGGAAAGAGAGAGAGAGAGAGAGAGACAGAGAGAGAGGGAGAGTGGGAGAGAGGGAGACTGAGAGAGAGAAAGAGAGAGAGAGAGACTTAATTACTATCCCGAACAATGCCTGGTTCTACAGCTAGTTTGAAATGAAAAACACTCTCTTTCACCACTTTATTAACTACAAAATACACCCCTGCAGATCTGAGGTAATCCACACAAAGTACCATGACCATTCCAGCTCTGCTACATTACTGAAGGCACAGAGCGCAATCATGGAACATAACAGCTGTATTTCCAGGCAAAGACTGAGCCGCAATCAGCGGTGATGTCACTCAGGTTAGTTCCAGTCACAGCAGGAGGTTCCCACCACTCTCCACCTGTGACTGCCATTTTTTGGTCTCTCCAGAGATGCTCAATTGGGTTTAGTCAGGGTTCTGGCTGGGCCAGTCAAGAATGGTCACAGAGTTGTTCTGAAGCCTTTGTTATTTTAGCTGTGCTTATGGTCATTGTCTTGTTGGAAGGTGAAGCTTCAGCCAAGTCTGAGGTCCAGAGCACTCTAGAATAGGTTTTCTTTCAGGATATCTCTGTACTTAGCCACATTAATCTGTCCTTCAATTGCAACCAGTCGTTCTGTCCCTGCAGCTGAAAAACAACCCCATAGCATGATACTGCCACCACTATATTTCACTGTTGGTATTGTATTGGGCAGGTGATGAGCAGTGCCTGGTTTTCTCCACACATACTGCTTAGATTTATCACCAAAAGTTCTATCTTCGTCTCTTCAGACCAGAAAATCCTATTTTTCGTAGCCTTAGAGTCCATGTGTTTTTTGCAAACTCTATGCGGGCTTTCATATGTCATAGAGGCCCAACTGGTGGAGGGCTGCAGTGATATAATTGGCTTTGTGGAACTTTCTCCCATCTCCCTACTGCATCTCTGCAGCTCAGCCACAGTGATCTTGGGGTTCTTCTTTACCTCTCTCACCAAGGCTCCTATCCCACGATTGCTCAGTTTGGCTGGACGGTCAGGTCTAAGAAGAGTTCTGGTGGTCCCAAACTTATTCCATTTAAGGATTCTGGAGGCCACTGCGTTCTTAGGAACCTTGAGTACTGCAGAAACTATTTTGCAACCTTGGCCAGATGTGTGGCTTGCCCCAATTTTGTCTCTGAGCTCCTGGGGCAGTTTCTTTGACCTTATGATTCTCATTTGGTCTGACATGCACTGTGAGCTGTGAGGTCTTATATAGACAGGTGTTTGCCTGTCCAAAGCAAGTTCTATCAGTTTTAGTAAACACAGCTGGACTCCAATGCAGGAGTAGAACCATCTCAAGGAGGAGCACAAGAAAATGGACAATATGTGACTTAAATATGAGTGTCTGAGCAAAGGGTCTGAATACCTATGGCCATGTGATATTTCAGTTTTTCTTGAAATGGGGTGCACAGTGTACATTAATGTGAAATAAAAAGGACTTTTTTGAATTTACCAAATAGCTGCAATGAAACAGAGTGAAAAATTTAAAGGGGTCTGAATACTGTCTGCACCCACTGTGTGTATATACAGTATATATACAGTCTATATATATATATCTAGATATATATTTATATATATATATTATATATATATATATATATATATATATATATATATACACACAGTACAGACCAAAAGTTTGGACACACCTTCTCATTCAATGAGTTTTCTTTATTTTCATGAATCTGAAAGTTGTAGATTCACATTGAAGGCATAAAAACTGTGAATTAAAACATGTGGAGTGAAATACTTAAAAAAGTGTGAAACAGCTGAAAATATGTCTTATATTCTAGGTTATTCAAAGTAGCCACCTTTTGCTTTCATTACTACTTCTCATACTCTTGGCATTCTCTTGATGAGCTTCAAGAAGTAGTCACCAGAAATGGCTTTCCAACAGTCTTGAAGGAGTTCCCAGAGATGCTTAGCACTTGTTGGCCCTTTTGCCTTCACTCTACGGTCCAGCTCACCCCAAACCATCTCAATTGGGTTCAAGTCTGGTGACTGTGGAGACCAGCTCATCTGGCGCAGCACCCCATCACTCTCCTTCTTAGTCAAATAGCCCTTACACAGCCATTGTTCTGTTGAAAATTAAATGATGGTCCAACTAAACGCAAACCAGATGGAATAGCACGCCACTGCAAAATGCTGTGGTAGGCATGCTGGTTCTGTATGCCTTCAATTTTGAATAAATCCCCAAGAGTGTCACTAGCAAAGCACCCCCACACCATCACACCTCCTCCTCCATGCTTCACGGTGGGAACCAGCCATGTAGAGTCCATCCGTTCACCTTTTCTACAAAGACACGGTGGTTGGATACAAAGATCTCAAATTTGGACTCATCAGACCAAAGCACAGATTTCCACTGGCCTAATGTCCATTCCTTGTGTTCTTTAGCCCAAACAAGTCTCTTCTGCCTGTTGCTTGTCCTTAGCAGTGGTTTCCTATCAGCTATTTTACCATGAAGGTCTGCTGCACAAAGTCTCCTCTTAACAGTTGTTTTATATATATATATATATATATATATATATATATATATATATACAGTTAGGTCCAGAAATATTTGGACAGTGACACAATTTTCGCGAGTTGGGCTCTGCATGCCACCACATTGGATTTGAAATGAAATCTCTACAACAGAATTCAAGTGCAGATTGTAACGTTTAATTTGAAAGTTTGAACAAAAATATCTGATAGAAATTGTAGGAATTGTACACATTTCTTTACAAACACTCCACATTTTAGGAGGTCAAAAGTAATTGGACAAATAAACCAAACCCACACAAAATATTTTTATTTTCAATATTTTGTTGCGAATCCTTTGGAGCCAATCACTGCCTTAAGTCTGGAACCCATGGACATCACCAAACGCTGGGTTTCCTCCTTCTTAATGCTTTGCGAGGCCTTTACAGCCGCAGCCTTCAGGTCTTGCTTGTTTGTGGGTCTTTCCGTCTTAAGTCTGGATTTGAGCAAGTGAAATGCATGCTCAATTGGGTTAAGATCTGGTGATTGACTTGGCCATTGCAGAATGTTCCACTTTTTTGCACTCATGAACTCCTGGGTAGCTTTGGCTGTATGCTTGGGGTCATTGTCCATCTGTACTATGAAGCGCCGTCTGATCAACTTTGCGGCATTTGGCTGAATCTGGGCTGAAAGTATATCCCGGTACACTTCAGAATTCATCCGGCTACTCTTGTCTGCTGTTATGTCATCAATAAACACAAGTGACCCAGTGCCATTGAAAGCCATGCATGCCCATGCCATCACGTTGCCTCCACCATGTTTTACAGTGGATGTGGTGTGCCTTGGATCATGTGCCGTTCCCTTTCTTCTCCAAACTTTTTTCTTCCCATCATTCTGGTACAGGTTGATCTTTGTCTCATCTGTCCATAGAATACTTTTCCAGAACTGAGCTGGCTTCATGAGGTGTTTTTCAGCAAATTTAACTCTGGCCTGTCTATTTTTGGAATTGATGAATGGTTTGCATCTAGATGTGAACCCTTTGTATTTACTTTCATGGAGTCTTCTCTTTACTGTTGACTTAGAGACAGATACACCTACTTCACTGAGAGTGTTCTGGACTTCAGTTGATGTTGTGAATGGGTTCTTCTTCACCAAAGAAAGTATGCGGCGATCATCCACCACTGTTGTCATCCGTGGACGCCCAGGCCTTTTTGAGTTCCCAAGCTCACCAGTCAATTCCTTTTTTCTCAGAATGTACCCGACTGTTGATTTTGCTACTCCAAGCATGTCTGCTATCTCTCTGATGGATTTTTTCTTTTTTTTCAGCCTCAGGATGTTCTGCTTCACCTCAATTGAGAGTTCCTTAGACCGCATGTTGTCTGGTCACAGCAACAACTTCCAAATGCAAAACCACACACCTGTAATCAACCCCAGACCTTTTAACTACTTCATTGATTACAGGTTAACGAGGGAGACACCTTCAGAGTTAATTGCAGCCCTTAGAGTCCCTTGTCCAATTACTTTTGGTCCCTTGAAAAAGAGGAGGCTATGCATTACAGAGCTATGATTCCTAAACCCTTTCTCTGATTTGGATGTGAAAACTCTCATATTGCAGCTGGGAGTGTGCACTTTCAGCCCATATTATATATATAATTGTATTTCTGAACATGTTTTTGTAAACAGCTAAAATAACAAAACTTGTGTCACTGTCCAAATATTTCTGGCCCTGACTGTATATATATATATATATATATATATATACAGTATTCCAACTATAGTACAGACCGGCAGAGGGCGAAAGAGGACCATAAAAAGGACAGAAATGTGGAAACCCAAAAGGTAACCAGAGTGGCTGGAACTTTAACGGACTGCAGACCTAATACTGACACACAACTAGAAGTAGTCATGGGGTGTGCCTACGATGACCTAGTCGACTCGACAAAGCCGGAGAACTAAATATTCTTACAGAGAGAAATATTAGAAAAGCTAATCTGCCTCGGAGCATTCCCCAAAGATATAGATAGCCCCCCACATGTAAAGACTACGGTGATATAAAAAAACACAATACATAGCTAGAAAACAGATTTAGAAAAAATGAGGCCCAAACTATCTATATAGGAAAGGATAGGAAAGAGCACAGTCTGCAGCCATAAAAACGCTAATAAATCTCAGCACGCCTGATATGGAAAATCCCTGAGCCCACACAGGATCTCCCCCACTATATCAGTACTCTGGTGTTACTGGGATCCAAAATATAGATGAGGGACTGAATTTAATAGCAAGCATGACAAAACACAATAAATAGCAGAACATGGAGCTAGGTATACAGACACTCCCAGCAGGGAATGATCCAACTCCACCAAGAACTCCACATAGGCAAAATCAGGAATCAAGCATTAGTATCAAAACAGAAAAACTGTGGAAACAATAAGCAGAGTTACAAAGACCAACTTATCTGAGAGGAGTTTTTGGTAATGAGAAGGGCTTGTTTGAGCATGTCCTTAGCACACAGGAGATATATTGAGCACGGGCAAGGAATAAGAGAGACTACTCAGTTATATAGGCCCAATCTGAATGACCTGATTGCCAGTCCTCCACAGGTATATGGCTCCCATTCAACAAGTCAACTGCACCGCCAGCACTGACCACAAGAGGGAGTCCCAAACTGGAAAATGTATTCACAACACATCTTATTCAAATGTCACTCAGCAACCGCTGGATGACATCAAGTGACCTACAAGAGGAATGGCAAATGGCAGATGGGGTGAAGTGCACAACAAGAACAGTTCGTAACAGGCTCCTAGAGGAAGGGCTCAAATCATGTAAAGCTAGAAAAAAGTCTTTCATCAATGAGAAGCAAAGGAGAGCAAGGCTGAAGTTTGCCAAAGACCAAAAGGATTGGACCATAGAGGACTGGATCAAGGTAATCTTTTCTGATGAGTATAATTTTCAGCTTTTTCCAATCCACAGTGTTTTGCACCCACTGTGAAATTTGGTGGAGGATCGGTGATAATCTGAGGATGGTTCAGCAAGGCTGGAATTGAGCAGATTAAACTTTGCAAAGGACATATGAATCAAGCTGCATGCAAGGTATTGAAATATTGATTTCTGAACTCTTTCTGAGTTAAAACATTAGTATTGCTGTTTCTAAATGATTATGAACTTGCTTTCTTTGCATTATTTGGGGTCTGAAATCACTGCATCTTTTTGTTATTTTTACCATTTCTCATTTTCAGACAATAAATACAAAGTTTATTGCTTGGAAATTCAGAGACGTTATCAGTAGTTTATAGAATAAAAGAACAGTTTACATTTCACTCAAAAATATAACTATAAAGTGAAAAATCTGAAAAACTGAAAATTTTGCAGTGGTCTATTAATCTTTGTCAGAGCTGTGTGTGTGTGTGTATATATATATATATATATATATATATATATATATATATATATATATATATATATACTAGCTGTAGTAGGTAGTAACTATCTCTCTGTCTCTCTCCCAGTCTCTGTCTGTGTGTCGCTGTCTGTCTGTCTCTCTGTCTGTCTCTTTCCTTGTCTGTCTGTGTCTATGTCTCTATCTATTTTTATCTCTCTGTCTGTATTTGTATCAGTCTATCTGTCTCCATCTCTGTGTCTGTCTGTTTATCTCTATCTCTGTGTTTGTCTCTATGAGTATGTCTGTCTGTCTCTTTCCCGGTCTGTCTCTTTCCCGGTCTGTCTCTTTCCCGGTCTGTCTCTTTCCCGGTCTGTCTCTTTCCCGGTCTGTCTCTTTCCAGGTCTGTCTCTTTCCTGGTCTGTCTCTTTCCCGTCTGTCGCTTTGCCCGTCTGTCTCTTTCCAGGGCTGTCTCTTTCCAGGGCTGTCTCTTTCCCTGTCTGTCTCTTTCCAGGTCTGTGTCTTTCCAGGTCTGTGTCTTTGCCCGTCTGTCTCATTCCAGGTCTGTCTCTTTGCCTGGTCTGTCTCTTTACCCGGTCTGTCTCTTTGCCCGTCTGTCTCTTTGCCCGTCTGTCTGTTTGCCCGTCTGTTTCTTTCCAGGGCTGTTTCTTTCCAGGGCTGTCTCTTTCCCCATCTGTCTCTGTCTGTGTCTGTCTGTCTGTCTTTTTCTGTCTTTTTGTTCCTATGGTAACCACTGACAGTTGCTATTAATAACCTATAGCTCCCACCTCCATTCAGTTTAATGGCGGCAGGATTTTAGATACTAACTGTAAAGCACAGGGTTAAATTTTTCTGTCAAAACATAGTCTGCGACGCTCCCTGGGTCACATGAGGCGTCTGTGCAAAATTTCGTGATTGTAAATGCGACGGTGCGGATTGCTTTAGTGGACATACATACATACACACATACATACATACACTGAGCTTTATACATTAGATATATATATATAAATATACATATACATACACTGTATATGAATATATATATATATATATATATATATATATACTAGAAGGTGGCCCGATTCTACGCATCGGGTATTCTAGAATTTACGTATTGTGTAGTTCATGTATGATTTTTGTTATATATATATATATATATATATATATATATAGATGTTGTTGTCTGTAGTTACCAAGTGTTTGTGTAGGGCGATGTACATGTTCTGGGTGTTGTCTGGGTGTGGCGGGGGGTGAGAGCAGTGTTGTATGTGTGTTGCGTGTGTTGCGTTGTTTGTGGAGCGCTGTGTGTCTGTAGCGTTGTGTGTGTGTTGCGCGGTTTGTGTGTGTGTGGTGTGTTTTGGGGGGAGGTATGTTTTGTGCAATGTGTGTGTTGTGCGGTATGTGCGTATATTTGTGTGTGCCGCGGTGTTTGTGTGTTGGGTGTTGTGTGTGTGCAGCGTTGTCTGTGTGTGTGGGTGTCTGTGTAGGGCAGTTGTTTGTGGTTCCCAGTGTGTGTGTGTGGTGTGTTGTGCAGTGCGCGCGTGTGTGTGTGTGTTGGGGGGAGGTGTGCACTTCCCATCGTGCTCCATCCCCCATGCAGCGCACTCCCCATCGTGCTCCATCCCCTATGCTGCGCACCCCCCATCGTGCTCCATCTCCCATGCTGTGCACTCCCAAACGTGCTCCATTCGCCATGCTGCGCACTCCCAAACGTGCTCCATCCGCCATGCTGCGCACTCCCAAACGTGCTCCATCCGCCATACTCCGCACTCCCCATCGTGCTCCATCCCCCATGCAGCGCACTCCCCATCGTGCTCCATCCCCTATGCTGCGCACCCCCCATCGTGCTCCATCTCCCATGCTGCGCACTCCCAAACATGCTCCATCCGCCATGCTGCGCACTCCCCATCGTGCTGCATCCCCCATGCTGCGCACTCCCAAACGTGCTCCATCCGCCATGCTGCGCACTCCCAAACGTGCTCCATCCGCCATGCTGCGCACTCCCAAACGTGCTCCATCCGCCATGCTGCGCACTCCCAAACGTGCTCCATCCGCCATGCTGTGCACTCCCAAACGTGCTCCATCCGCCATGCTGCGCACTCCCAAACGTGCTCCATCCGCCATGCTGCGTACTCCCAAACGTGCTCCATCCGCCATGCTGCGCACTCCCAAACGTGGTCCATCCGCCATGCTGCGCACTCCCAAACGTGCTCCATCCGCCATGCTGCGCACTCCCAAACGTGCTCCATCCGCCATGCTGCGCACTCCCAAACGGGCTCCATCCGCCATGCTGCGCACTCCCAAACGTGCTCCATCCGCCATGCTGCGCACTCCCAAACGTGCTCCATCCCCCATGCTGTGCATCCCCCATCGTGCTCCATCCCCCATGCTGCACCAGCATCAGCCTCTCTACCCGCAGCATCAGCCTCTCTGCCCGCAGCATCAGCCTCTCTCCTCCCAGCATCAGCCTCTCTACCTGCAGCATCAGCCTCTCTACCCGCAGCATCAGCCTCTCTACCCGCAGCATCAGCCTCTCTCCTCCCAGCATCAGCCTCTCTGTCCCCAGCATCAGCCTCTCTCCTCCCAGCATCAGCCTCTCTGTCCCCAGCATCAGCCTCTCTGTCACCAGCATCAGCCTCTCTGTCCCCAGCATCAGCCTCTCTCATCCAAGCATCAGCCTCTCTCCTCCCAGCATCAGCCTTTTCTGTCCCCAGCATCAGCCTCTCTCCTCCCAGCATCAGCCTCTCCTCCCAGCATCAGCCTCTCTCCTCCCAGCCTACCCCAGCCTCAGCCTCCCCCAGCATCAGCCTCTCTCCTCCCAGCATCAGCCTCTCCCTTCCCAGCATCAGCCTCTCTCCTCCCAGCCTACCCCAGCCTCAGCCTCCCCCAGCATCAGCCTCTCTCCTCCCAGCATCAGCCTCTCTCCTCCCAGCCTACCCCAGCCTCAGCCACCCCCAGCATCAGCCTCTCTCCTCCCAGCATCAGCCTTTTCAGTCCCCAGCATCAGCCTCTCTCCTCCCAGCCTACCCCAGCCTCAGCCTCCTCCAGCATCAGCCTCTCTTCTCTCAGCCTCCCAATCCCAGCCTTCCCCAGGATCAGCCTCTCTTCTCCCAGCCTCCTCCAGCACGCCGCGCTCCTCTGACGACACTCACAGATCCGATCGCATACACTCACACACACCCACACACACCCGATCGCATACACTCACACACACCCGATCGCATACACTCACACACAGCCGATCGCATACACTCACACACACACACATTGACGATATTGCACATACGCGCTTATACTCACAACATCCGGAGATACCACATGCTTCTGGCCATGTGATCCTCCGCCAGGGCCTGGAAGCTCACAGCACAGTATCGCCGCCGAGAAGCAAGCGATATCCCAGGATGTTGTGAGTGTGTGGATGCGATGTGATGTGTGTGTGAGAGTGAGTATGTGGATACGATGTGATGTGTGTGTGAGGTGTGTGTGAGTGTGAGTGTGATCTGATGTGTGTGCGTGTGTGTATGTTCCGCCGCTGCAGGACCTTGATGCGCTGGTAACTATGGTACCATGGTTACCAGCGTATCTCGTCCCCCGCTCGCACGGGAGCCCACACCAGCATACGCCGGCCAGCCACAGCAATGCAGGGGTACAGTACTCACCTGGTAGTCGTGGCTCAGTGACCGTGTCGGTTCGGGGAATGCGTGGGGGGGGGCGGGGCCAGAGCTAGCGTGCATTGCGTGAGGGGGGCGGGGCGTGGCCGAGTTGCCAATGCCTGCAGGGTGCTGGGGCGAGAGGCCAATCTGTGGGGGGGGCGGAGCCTGGGCGAGCGGCCGGCCAATCCGTGTGGGGGCGCAGCCTGGGCGAGCGGCCAATCCGTGCGGGGGGGCAGGGCCATGGCGAGCCCAGCGGCCAATCAGCTTTGTGTCACCGTAAGGACACAATTTTAGGACACAATTTTGGAGCAAGACAGACAGACAGACAGACAGATAGACAGACAGACAGACAGACAGACAGACAGACAGACAGACAGACAGACAGACAGACAGACAGAATAAGGCAATTATATATATAGATAAATATATATATATATATTTATATATATATTTACATGATGGATAAAAAGGTACTTATTAAATTTGAAATATTTGACTGTAATAGAAGTCAATTATATGGAGTTCATTGCAGGTTTGGGGCTCCTTTCCAACACATTGAGCCCCAATCAATGTTGAGAAAGACAGGCAGATATACGTCTATCAATCACTATCCTCACAGGAAGGTATCTAATTGTCTTAAAATGTATTCTGCAACATGACAATGATCCCAAACATATAGCCAATATCATTAAGAGTAATCTTAAGCATAAACAAGAACAAAGAGTCCTATAGGTGATGATATGGCCACCATAGATGATCTCATCATCATTGAGTCTATCTAGAATTGGAAGATGGAACAATCTTGTTGTCGAATTCCTTCAAAGATTGTGTACAAGTGTATTTAGAAAAAAATGATTTAATTTTTCTTTTGTTTATTCACTTTGTAATATATTTGATGAAAATAAACAACTTTTTTTCAACCCATTTTTACTTTGCAGTGTTTTTCCGCACCTGCCTAAAACTTTTGCTCTGTACTCTGTATAATGAATAGAGATAAAATAAGTCAACTTTCAATATTATAAAGTAATTTATATGTAAACCAGATATTGGTAATGTTATTTTAATTAGGTTGAGAACACGTAAAGGCAATGGTCGTCTTACGCACCATTCAGTGGTAGGCAGTTCTCTTGATTCTCAAATAAGAAAAGAATTTAGGAAACACAAAAAGATGTTCACAGAAATATTGTATTTTTCAAATAATGATTTAATATAATGAGAGACACTAGTTGTGTCTTCTGTCTCAAAAGATAAAAATTTATAGCAAAGCATCCTGTCCCTTGTGCTGCCAAATCATCTCGGCAGAGTTTTGAGACAACCTCTGGGCCGCCTCAGCCAGAGCCGTCACCCAGCTTGTTAACTTCCCTCACACTGGCAGGAGAACGCTCCCAGCCTCGGAGCGGCTTGCTGTAACACTTGCACAAATTTTTAATTGTTTAGTTTAAGAATTGTGTTTTGACCGCAAGGGGATTTTGGCTGAGGCTCAAGAAGTGATAATGATATTTTGCTGCCAAAAACGTCTGCCGAGCTTTCCCTATGTTAATGTGCACTTTCAAGAAGCTCCAATTAACTGCATCAGCACTCTTGTGGAGAACCAGAGACACAGACAGCAAAGGACTTGTCTTATGCCATAGACAAAAAAAAAGTTGGATATTGTAGTCAGGCAAGACATGCTTTAGTCTATCCACGGCGGACGATTAATACGACTAAAGAAGAGAAACAGATACGTTGTAACGTGAAGCCTTTTCTCACACACAGTGCCATACACTGTGCGCACTTCTAGCATTAGATATCTGTAACGCCGAAGTGGCAGGCTTTTATATGGACAGTACACGTGAGACGCTAAGGAGGAGCCTCAGTTTTTATAATCTTAAATGAAAGCCACAGTTTGATGTTGGAGTATTTGAAATAGACAAAGTGGCTGTGTCCTAATGTCATGCTGTGCTGCCCATCTCATGCCATGCTCCAACCGGCTATAATTTGTGTTCCTGAACACAGCAAACCTAAGTAGCTGCTCAAGATGACATATTGAGATATCGCTCTCGGCACAGAGAGGATTTCACAATTACAAGCCTGGTTAGGGAGTGACCTACCTTGGAAGCAAAAGGAAAAAAACGAAATGGAAATACATTCTTTATTTTATTGCAGAAGATGATATGTAAAATAAAATATAACACATTTAACCGAAATTAAAAAATAAAAATACAAGTGAATTTAATATTGTAAAATAAGTCTAATAGTATGAAGCACAAAAATGCTTAACTTAACCTCGTACTAATGTACTGGTCCAATCAGAATATTGTATTAGCTAGAGGAAGTTATAGAAAACATTTCATTTTTTTTATTGTCTCTATCAAAAAACCTGAAACTGAAAAAGGAATAATATTTCACTCTTTTTTTCGAACACTGCTTGTAATTTTCGGTTTATTAAATACCCAAATCATTGCCTGTCATCTATAATAAGAAAATCAGAGAATACTCACCCTCCCTCGGACTCTGCCATTGCTTTTATCTTCCATGGTCATCTTGATGGCTCACATCACAGCTGCAGCCAATCACTGATTCCTTGGACTCAACCAATCTACGTCAGCTGAGCTCAATAATGATTTATCATCTCTCGACATGACATCACTGCTGCAGCCAAAACACTAAGGCCATGTGCGCACGTTGCGTTTTTTCATGCGTTTCCGCAGCATTTTGAACTGCAGCGTTTCAATGGAAAAATGCATGCAAGTCTATGGAAAATAGGAATATTTTGTTCACACTATGCGTCCAAAAACGCTGCATTTTTTGTGGCAAAAAATTGACAAAATCTCTGCATCTGAAGAAGCAACATGTCAATTGTTTTTGCCATTTTGGCAGCGTTTTGCTAACATTGATGTCAATGAGAATTATCAAAACGCATCCTTAAAGAAATTTTTAGCGTTTTACATTTTTTGATGCTAAACGCATGCCTTTTTGAAAAAATCAAAGCATGCGTTTTTGGCATTATAGTGAGGTCAAGAGGTTTCCATTTGCCCTCACATCCATTCCGACTTTAAAAAATGAGTCAAACAATAATTTTACTTTATTTGGAACATAATTATTAAATCTCAATAAACATTTTCGGTAAATTATCATTATAGTGCTTGATTTAAAGGTCATTTTTTTTATTATTCATTTTTTTCCTACTGTTTGAATGTTCAAACTTCATTTGCGTATTTGTATTGAAAACGCATCTCAATTTAAGCACTGAAAATGCATGTAAAACGCGGCAAAAAAACTATAAAAACGCTTGCGTATTTCCTGCGTTTATGTGGTCAAAACCAAATTTGACAATGACAAATTCTGCCAGAGAATGCGTTCATTTCTGCAAGGTACTGAACGAAACGTGCGCAGATGGCCTAACACTGTAGAAATGGAGAAGGGCCAATATTAGCTGTTTTTTTTATTCTACACGACAGGAAATATTTAAGGTCCACTTTTATAAAAGTAGAAAACCTCATTAACCACACGAGAATTATCTTTATTCCTTATTCACAATTTTCACATTGCTGTATGAAAAAAGAATTTTATCCGATTTTACATACAATGTGAATAAGCAGTTGAGATATTTTAAAATAACATTCCAGAACTAAAAAAATTATATATACATCAATAACTTTAAGGAAAATAATTATCTTCTATTGATTATTTTTCAGATTTTGTGACTAGCTGCTCTTTTAGTGTTGAGGAGAGCCATTGGATCAAATACTTAATTAACCTCTGGACATAGAGAACTGTGGGCAGTGTGTTCAATGAAATCGATTCTCTGTACATAAGCGAGACTTCAGAGATATCCAAAATGGCCCAGATGACGTCACAGACCTCCCAATCAGCATCACCGCAGATCCGCCCAATGACACTATAGACCTGCCCATACGCATCACCACAGATCCGCCTAGATGACATCATAGACTCACCCATCAGCATCACCGCAGATCCGCCTCGATGATTTCACAGACCCACCCATCAGCATCACCACAGGTCCGTCACGATGATGTCATAGACCCGCCCATCAGCATCACCACAGGTCCGTCACAATGATGTCATAGACCCACCCACGATGACACCCACCAATCAGCTCATGGGCTAACACATTGTTCAACCCACTGACCAATGAACACATCTGGGCATTTCCACTGTAGAGCCAACCATGCCCCTTTTCCTATTTTATCTAAGGGCACGTTTCAGTTGAAATAAACTGTTTTGGGCCACCTCTGATAGAGGAAAGCTGAACATCCAACTTTGTGTGTCTGATGTCACTTTTCAAGCATGCTTTTGATCCTCATTAATTAGGTCAGGCAGCAGGCAACACATAAACCTTTATAAGAGTTCCCCCTAACATTAGGATATAGTTGTGTAGCAAAAGCTAGAACAGTAGGATTGGGGTAGTCAAAGACACAGCTCCTATGTCATCATTGGTTAAAGCTATGACTCCCGTCATGCCTTCTGCAGCTCTGCTTCTTATGATTGGCTGCAGAATATAAACTCAAATCTATTAGAAGTTCACTAGGAAGTCTACTATTACAACACAATAAAAATAAATTGGCAGGTAAATGCTATACCTTGAAAGTCACTTTATTATATTTTGTAGGAAGAGTGCAAAAAAATTAAACAGCTATGCTATAGAACTATAAGCCAGTTAATTAAAGGGGTTGTCTAATTAGGGTGAATCCCTTAAATATGAGAGGACAATGTCAAACAGCTGATTATGGTGCTCAATCCTTTTTTTTTTTGCTACGGTCACTACGGGGGAAACTCAATATTATATTTGACTCTTCATGTTACACATAGAGGGATCAGGTTTTTCACAGGAAGAGCCTTTTCTTGTTAGCAGCTCTATTCTTTGGCTTATAGATACAAGCCATAATAAGCCTGGATGACAAGGTAAATCTCATGTCCCTGTGGTATATGGTAACACTCAATTATTGTAGTTATCTTTCTATAATCTAAACAGTGACATCACAGACTAGTTTTACTAATTTAGATGCTGTGACACTCAGGGCAGGATTCCACAACCCAGTCTGCCCCCATTCACTGGGAGGATACGCACATACTAGTGTATAAGAAAATCAGCCCTATAAGTGCAAGTTATACACTAGTGAGAGCGAACCCTGAAAGTATGAGATATTATGTGTAATCTCTGCATGCCTGGGTCCTGTAACCCCCAAAATTTAAACTTTACCTTTTCCCACAAAAATGTCCCTACAACGTTAAATTTAGCATTTTCACAAGAGTAACAGAAATTGGACTATACAATTTTTTGTGCAATTTCTTCTGAGTACACCAGTACCACATATGTGGTTGAAAACTACTGTTTGTGCTCACGTCGAGCCATATTTGGCATTCATGCTGCCCTAGGCATTTTAAGTGATTATGCCCCTTACTGACAAGTCATACTATGTGCACACAATCTCTAAGACAGATCTACTCTGTGAAACGCTTCAAAATCACTAATTAAACACTAAAAGAATGAGCATCTGTACTCGCTGTGCATCTAATCTAGCCATTTTTTGGGGTGCTATTGCTAGGAAGTTGTTGACTAGTATGTAGTACAATTTCAATAAAAAAACACACCACCAACTAAAAGATGTTAGAAAATAAGTGGGAAAGAAAAGTCACTTTAGGACAAAAAAAAAAGACGCCAGTGAACTATATTCTGCCTGAAAAAAGATTTGCTTATGTCTAAAAGACATCGTTAACACATACCCTAACAGTTCAGATACCCTTTAGATGGTAGTTAAGACACTCATACACAGACTAAAGTTGGCCGAACCCAGAGATAGACAGGTTCTGCTGACAGACTAATTTTTGTCAGGAAGATGAAGACCTAGAATAAGCATGTCCAAATTAAGACTGCAGATCCTTTTGGTCTCTAAGAGATAAGCACAACACCACAGATGTCAAGTAGTGGCTCTCTCATAGAGAACACAAGAGCACTCGACAAATTAAGTTCTCCTCTGTATGGTAGAGTCAGGCTGTAACGCCTGCCTGGATCCACAGACTCAGACAGGCTGTAATGGACAGGCTAGAGGGAAGCCACTCACCAAGCAGGACCCCTTGAACCCTGAAACTCTTTAACCCCTATACGGGGATTTGGTATTACACAGGGCCCAAGGTCATCACTACCTGTGGAGGGCTGCAGTCCGGGGAGTAGTCATCAGGCAGGGTCAAACCAGGAATTGCAGAACAGGAACAGAATCGGCAGGCAAGGACGTAATCAGCAAACGAAGCAGAGGTCAAAATCCAGATTGGGCAGCGAGGTACATAAACAACAGGAAGAAGGGTAGTCAGAACACAAGCAAGGTCAGCGCACAGGAATCAAAATACAAACAGCACAGGAACCAGGAATACAAACTATCTCTGGCAGTAGTCACATGACAGGAGGGGCAATAAGAAGGGTGTGATGTTTTCCCATTGGCTGCAGGTGAATGATAGCAACTTCAGCTGGAAGACACACCACCTACAGTCAGCCAGTGGTACTGCAGGTTCCAGGGAAATCCAGCCTAGTGGATGAGCGGAGCCTGTGCTCAGCAGAGCCACAGGCACCGACTCCTCTCCCATCACCAGCACTATCCATGGTGGGAACACGGCGTCGCCTGGCGATCAGAGCAGAAGTCGCAGGAGCGGACTCCGGTGGGGACATGACACAGGCGAGGTAACTGCCAGCTGAATGATGGGACAGCTGTCTATAGTGTATAGAGGGATTTACCGTAGTCAAATACTTGTTCAACTGACATATGGCCTCATTGAGACAGTTCTATTTTTAGTCTGGCACACTTACCCTATAATGACTTACTATCAAGTCTATCATGTCTAATACATTCAATATTACTACATCTACATGACTAGATCACCAGAAACACAATCAGAACACGACTACATAACCAGAACCAACCTCAATTCACAACTACATCACAAGAACCACTATTGGTACACAACTACATCACCAGAACCAACCTGAATTCCAGACTACATCACCAGAACCACTGTCAGTACATGACTACATCACCAAAACCAACCTTAATTCACAACTACATAACTAGAACCATTATCAGTACATGACTACATCACCGAAACCTCCACCAGCCCAATATACAATTGTACCTCATGAAACTGCAGCTCGCAATATGTCTTTTACAATGGTAAGGTGATACTAGGAGTTGTTGTTACCAGCCATTATCAGACTGTGGACCGTACAGGAACCACAGTACGGATGAGGTACAGGCAGTAGCACTATTACACATGTAAAAATACCTTAACTTTTTGAAGATATCTTATATGTTTTAGGTATATTAATTCTGTGCACATTGCTGTGGATCTAGGTTCAGAGACACCCATAGATTGCTCAAGAAAGACCTCTTAGAAGTGCAAAGCTTAGGATACATAACTATGACTTTCTACTGAATCCACTCTGCACTGTGTGTGCTCTTCTAAAAGGACTTTTCAGCTGTGCTTGGGGGCCTCAGGACCAGAGACCTCATCAATCTGTTCTAAATTATTGGGTAACAAACATAAAAAATCTCCCAAAAGTTTAGCTGCTTTTTGAGATGCGTATACAATACTGCACCTAATCATAAAATGATTATTGAACTTACGAAACAGGCTGTCAAATCACTCAATGCTCAAGCAAAATGTTCGTTTGTTGGATGAAATTATTTTTTGGCTTATATAAAGGACGCCTGTTACCCAATTGCCAATTAAATTGCATAAACATTTATTTAGGGGACATAGCCCCTACAAAATTCTTATAGTTTAGTTTAAAAGGGTGTGAGTATTTGCCGGTGTCTGGGCCAGGAACGGCGGTCAAGAATGTAAAGAAGGGGGGGGGGGGCGCAATCAAACTTTCAGCCATCCATGGCCAACAGGAGTCCCGGACTTTTGGCCCGCCATCCAAGAGCACAACGGGTGCAACATGGACCTTAGCATTCCAACTCCTTTCTCCTATAAGCTTATCAGCAATTGCACCATCCTGCTCTGTTGAAGGCATTGTCCTGCCCTGCTGTGCCACTTCCAGGACAAAGCCTCTTCCAGCTCAGCTGCCCATTTCTTTAGAGACGCCGCCCACTTTCCATCAGCTTGCTGTCATGGGCGGGATCTCTCCTTCTGTCACCCCATCCGAGGAATGGTCACAGTTTTCACAATTGAAAGAGCATTCCCCCGATTCAAGCTGGTTTTCCTGAATGAAGGCCTGATACTGCCGACTGTAAAGCGGGGGCAAGGGGCGGTAGTCATAGGCGAAGGATTTCCTCCGGTAGGTGCCCTGGCCCCACTTCATAGTAAAAGTGTTGTAGTCCTGCTGGGTGTGTGACTAGATGCGGTGCTGCTCATACATTTCAGGAGGCTACTTCTTGCTGTTGTCTTGGGTAGGCCAGGACCAGATAGTGGAGGAAACAGAGAGAGATAGTTCTTATTATGTGACGCCCTGGACTAGCCAGGTAGTCACAGATAGACCCTCGCACAACACCTGTCCCCTAAAAAGGTGTCATCAGCCAACCATTAAAACCTAGTCACCTCCCTCAGTGCTGGATGAACACACCAGGGGAGCGGAGCCAGGCAGTTGGCCACGCCCACCGAGGAGTTCAGGGGGCCTGAGGCAGGAAACACAGTCAGTTGTAGTCAGATGAGTGTTAGTGTTGAGCAGTGGAGGAGGTCAGGCCTGTAGGACAGACCTGTGACAGTCTGACAGGTGCCGGGGTAGGAGCCCGGGCACCTTTGGCTAGGAGGCAAACGATGGCCTTAGCCTGCAGGAGCTGAGAAGACGGCTCGGTGGAACCGTGGTGGACCGGGACAGGGTAGTGGCCCGCCATTACCGACCCGGGGAACCGACTCGGAAACCGGAGCACACAGGGGGGTACTCAGATCCTGAAACGAGGTCCAGAATCCACTGGCCTGAGTTAATTAACTGATTGCGGTCTGGACTATAGGTCCTTTCCCACCCAAGTCCTGACTGAAGACAACAGCCCACCGAGGGGGATAGAAAGCCACCGCACAGGCAGAGAGATCCCACGTGCCAGCGTCTGCAGGCAAGAGGGCTCTCCCGACATTCATAAAGCCGGGGAGCGGACTCCCGTCACTGAAGCGCAGGCAGTCCACAGTTAAACAACATGCTGCAGGAGAAAGGCCAAGACCACCGAACCAGGTGGGGGACCAGACGCAGCCGGCTGCGGGCACCGACAACCATCAACTTGGTTTACCAGAGACTTGTGTGTGTCAATAACAGTGAGTACAACAGTGCCATCCGGCCGCGCACCGCCCTGCACTGCCCAGCTATCCCCAACGGGTCCCGGGGCCACCATCCCTGCCCACGTAGGGGTTAACAACTTGCTGCATAAACATCTCCCCCAGGTGTCCCGTAACTGCAGCGGTGGTGTCTACCTTCACCACATCCCGTGGGTGGCGTCATGAACTCAAGCGCGGCCCCGGCCGTGCACCTACCTAACCCCCACCAAAAGCGCCAGCATCCCCTTTTAGAGCAAAGTGACCCCGGGTCCGGAGGCGCTCGAGCCATTCACCAACGAGCCCGGATCTGAGTGGCTCGGCTGCAGTCGAGCGCGAAGCGGTACAATTACACAACAGTTCTTTACTATACAGTCTCTGGATGGCAACTTTACAAGAGAAATAGCTAGCACAAATCTTAGAGGAAATGTGTCTATTGGTGTTTGATGCTTACGAAACGTACTACAAGTTCACCTCGGCTGTTATTTGTGTGGATGTTCCCAGTCCTCCTGCCACAGCTCAACCAAGCACAATGGAGCCATTCTTGAGAATCAATCCTGTCCCTGGATCTGTCACACTAGACTGAATACTCATCTCGCATCCAATTTCAGACCCTACCCACAAGGGGTGCTACGGCCTTTAACCAGTCCTAGCTTTTCCAATGGGCTACAATCACCCTCCTTGTGTCCATATGTTTTCTCATGCTATTCTTATTTAATCTTGATGTTAAAGCCTCCATAAGTCACAGAAAGAATGCAACCAAAATGACCTGATGGACCCCTATGTCAGCACTCAACTCTGGTCGCTCCCCAACTAAACTCTAAGGGGTACTTTGCACACTGCGACATCGCTACTGCGATATCGTCGGGGTCAAATCGAAAGTGACGCACATCCGGTGCCGGTAACGACGTCGCAACGTGTAAAGCCTAGATGCGCCGATAAATGATCACAAAAGCGTTGAAAATCAGTTATCTGTGTAGCGTCAGTCATTTTCATAATGTCGCACCAATAGGAGATACAATGTTGTTCCTCGTTCCTGCGTTAGCACACATCGCTGTGTGTGGCACTGCAGGAGCGAGGAACATCTCCTTACCTGCCTCAACCGGCAATGCGGAAGGAAGGAGGTGGGCGGGATGTTTACGTCCCACTCATCTCCGCCCCTCCGCTTCTATTGGTCACCTGCCGTGTGACGTCGCTGTGACGCAGTACGACCCGCCCCCCTTAGGAAGGAGGCGGGTCGCCGGCCAGAGCAACGTCGCAGGGCAGGTAAGTACGCGTGAAGCTGCCGTAGCGATAATGTTCGCTACGGCAGCTAACACAAGATATCACATGTGCGACGGGGGCAGGTACTATTGCGCTTGGCATTGCTAGCCGATGCTAGTGATGTTGCAACGTGCAAAGTACCCCTAAGATGGAGTCTGTCTCTCCCTCAGCACCAGCTGCTTCCCTATGGGCTAATCCCAACCACCCCCGTCCGTCCTCGGTCATCCTCCCCGAGATAATCCCGCTCCACCTGTGGGGAGCGACACCATCCCAGCTGTGACCTTCACCATCAGCCCCGGAGAGCAGCACCCACAGCGGCGGCCCATCACTGGTTGCAAATCACAGGTAGCGTCACAATCTAAAAAGACTTTCCTCATTGTCTCTACCGCCCTCTCCCTCTGTCCTTCATCCCGTCCACTGCCTTCCCTCGCTTCTGTACATCTCTGGGTCATGGAACCGGGCAAGGCCAGCTTGTGACGACGCACAGGATCTGCACCCCCGACCCGGCGACGTGTCTGGTGAAAACCCCTCAACCCCGGGGTGTTACATATTCTTATACTTTACATTACTTTACTACATAAATTACTTTATATCTTATATAAGACCACCATCTTACAACATCCTGTGATCACTCTCCAAGATCCTGCACTTTAAATGCTGCTTTCAGAGCACATTGACTGCAGCATGTAAGTGGTTAGCAGCAGTGATCAGTGTTTGGTTCTTTTTGCTTCTTTTACAGGCAGATGCTGGCTGTGTAACACAGATGGCATCTGCCAGGTGTGGTGCAGGCTCTAGGTGTCTGCTCCACATACAGGCACTCAACACTGGGTATACTAAGGTAGGATTTAATATGTTTCTAATATGAATCATACTTCCATCTGAAGGCAGGTTTGTTGCATTTTCAATTTCTACATGCATAAAATATGGTACAATAAGTATTAAATACAGATGATGTGATTGTCAATATAACAGATATATAAATAATTGCACAGTACACTTTTAAAGGGAACCTTTCATGTGGAAAAAATGCTATTAACCTGCAGACATAGGGTTAATCTGCTGGTTAATAGCATTTGGAACCTGCCTGATACATGCACATTAAGCTCTGCTGCCAGGAGGAAATTGACTTTATTCCTCCCAGCAGTGTTCCAGTTTCAGTCATGGAGGCTGCACTGGCACGGGTTCAGTCACCGCTCTGTGAATGGAGAGTGGCGGCTGTAACCGCGTCCCCCACACTCACTGTTCGCTTCCTCTACTGCAAACTAGTTGTCATTGAGTGCGGGGGGCGGGCGTTCACAGTCGCTGCTCACAATACACAGAGCGGTGACTGAACCCGCACCAGTACCGCCTCGATGACTGAAACTAGAATAAAGGGGGAATAAGGTTCATTTCCTCCCAGCAGCTGGGTTTAATGTGCAGGCGCCGGGCAGTTTCAGAATGCTATTATCCTGCAGATTAACCCCACATCAGCAGGTTAATAGAAATATTTCCATTTAAAGAGAAACTGTCATAATTTTTTTTACATACATCATTACTACACATGAAAATAAAAACAAAATCTTTAACATATTTTATAAGAGAAACCTGCTTCTTTCTCCAACTGTTCCAATCTTTCATTCTCAGTATTTTCAATTCACGGGTTAAATCTGTCTTTAGTGAATACAGATTTTTAACATTACTGAGAGGAGATTACAGTTTGTGCTCATAAAGTTCTATGGAGAAGCAAGAGGTAGGCACAGACATTCTACTACAAGTGATCCTGAAATGCCCGTTACACTTTAATGATGCGCATTGCCCTAATTTTCCATTAGAATGGCACTCTATTTTATTAGCGTGGTGAGCCATGGCACTTTATACCAATAGCTTAGTCTGCAAGCTGACATTTTAATGATCAATCCATGCATAGTAATTATTGGCAGACAGAGAAACATTTTATGATATTCCCCGTCAGTTTAAAGCCAGTTTCAGATGTCCTTGTTTAATCAGGTACCAGTCACACGCATGGTTATGGTCATACGTGTGTCACACGTGTGAGATCCGTGTTTGCATACGTGTGACAGGTAACAGAAAACACGGGTCTGTGAAATAAAAAGATTTTCCATATTTACCTGCTGTCTTCGGCTTTGCTGCCTCCCGCTCCTGACCCTCGCTCATTATATTAATTTATTATTCACCTCACTCAGGACCTGGAAGCCGGAGCAGCGCTGGGGACAGCGCTGGGTACAGCACTGCCGAGGAAAGCACCGCGGGGACATGTGAGTATTCTGCAAGCACAGTGACATCCAGGAGGTCATTGGAGTTCCCAATGAACTCTGATGACATCCTGATGACCCCCGCGACACCCGTGCAACAGCTTCACGAGTTCATCAGAGTTCATTGGGAACTGTGATGAGTCCCCGATGCTGTCCCCGCCATGCTCCGGCTTCCAGGTTCTCTCTACACACACACACACACACGTATGCACTGAGCACATATACAGTTAGGTCCAGAAATATTTGGACAGTGACACAAGTTTTGTTATTTTAGCTGTTTACAAAAACATGTTCAGAAATACAATTATATATATAATATGGGCTGAAAGTGCACACTCCCAGCTGCAATATGAGAGTTTTCACATCCAAATCGGAAAAAGGGTGTAGGAATCATAGCTCTGTAATGCATAGCCTCCTCTTTTTCAAGGGACCAAAAGTAATTGGACAAGGGACTCTAAGGGCTGCAATTAACTCTGAAGGCGTCTCCCTCGTTAACCTGTAATCAATGAAGTAGTTAAAAGGTCTGGGGTTTATTACAGGTGTGTGGTTTTGCATTTGAAAGTTTGAACAAAAGAAACACCGGAGTAGTTGCGCATTACAAAATTACAAATTTTATTACACATAAATTAGACAGTATAAAAACCATACATAGAGATAAAAATGAAGTGTTTCACAGTGTACAAAACACACACAGATGCAAAGGACAAGATTACAAGCTGAATCTCTGCTGCCTACAACGATTAGTGTAACACACCAGGAGGGCCTACGTCGGTCTATTCCTCCTACCCATACTAAGCAGCAGAGATATGATTCACCCAGATGCTATGGTTAAAGTGCTAAGCAATGAAGGGTTGCTGTATTATCCATAGAATAATATATCCATAATATCTAATCAAGATAAAGGACTGTGTAAAATGCAATCACCATGTGTAAAAACCAGTGTCCAGATTGGACAAATCACTGGGTAAAGCATGTATCCACATTGAATCCACAATCATTAAATACAATGGACTTATCACACATGTGGTCCAAGCCACGCAGTATAACACAACAATGCAAGTGTTACCCATTAAAGGGGTGAATCAACACTAAGCACATTTAATCCAATTCACACAGTTAAACATAGCAGCATAGTATTACCCATTGTAGAGTGGTGAATCAGCACTGTAAGTCCTCTACCCCAATGTACATTTCGCAGATAAAGACGCTTCCTCAGGGGGCTGCCATTAATCCATGCACCCTCACCTTTTAAACTGTTGTGTCTGAATCAGATCACACCTGAAATCCCACGCCGACGCATGTGCGATGCAACCGCGCGTGCGTGCGTGCACGGCGGTGACGTCATGACGCACATGCGTCGGTGCCCGGTCTCACCTGCAATCCCTTATCGGCGCATTTGCGATGCCGTCCACCGCCCCCCGGGGAAGGGCCGCTCGTCAGCGACGCAAGCGCGTACTAAGGCTGTGATGCCAGACGCACGTGCGTCGCCTGTGACAGCAGCGCCACCCAGGGGAGCGGCGGAGAACAACGCAAACGCGCACAGGGATGCACCTGGGATGCAGTAAATCCTTATGAGGGGACACATATACACATAACATCATATGAATAACAGTATGTAAAGAAAATGTGCATATACAATAGAATGCACTACATATCCAAAATTATCCACACTCGTGATGGCTTATTTTCTTCACAAGACTAGATGTCCCCAGATGGTAAACAGGACTGTATAGCGATCATATTCGTAAATAGTGTTCTTCACAAGGTGCTAGGAGAAAAGTTAACTGTAAAAAAACAACAAAAAATTGTACATTTAAAAAAATAGATTAAAAGCAGTGTAGGAGAGCTGTGGAGAGAAGGCTGCTAAAGTTACTAAAAAATCTCTAACAAGCATGCTGCGCTAAGATCCAAAGATAAAAATGGACACCCTATTCATATGATCTATCAGGTGAATCTGCTCAAAGGAAACATACAAATGACTTTGTTTCATTTAGCCCTATGGGTGACTCTGTCTTTAATAGGGTGATCCATTTACATTCCTGCTGTAGAAGTTTTTTGTGAATATCACCTCCACGAATCCCCACTGACACTCGTTCAATGCCTATAACCCTGAAGGTACAAGGGTCACAGCCGTGTTTAGATCTAAAATGGCGTGGGATCGTCTTAAGGTCGTCTACGTTGAGGGCAGTTTTTGCAGCTAAAATGTCACGGACATGTTCTCTCGTCCGGACCCGCAGTTGGCGAGATGTCAGCCCGATATAAATCAGGTTGCATCCGCAAACCGCATAGTATATTACCTGCGTAGTGGAGCAGGTTATATACTGCCGGATTTCAAACTCTTTATCTCCCCCAGAGGACTTAAACATTTTCGCTCTACTCATATTGGCGCAAGCCTTACATCCGCCGCAGGGAAAAAAACCCCTAACTGGTGGGCCTGCGGCGAATGGTGTGTTGGTGGTCGTAACATAATGGCTTTTGACCAACAGATCTTTTAGATTCTTATCTCTCTTATAAGACATCTGGGGATACTCCATTAGATAGTTCTTCAAAGTTGGCTCTGTTTGGAGAACAGACCAGTGCCGCTGCAAAATTCTCTTAATTTCCTCACTCTGGGAATTAAAGGTTGTAATAAACCTGACACAATCCCTATCCCCAGAAGTTCGTGTCGAAGGTTGAAGTAAGGTTTCCCTAGTAGAATTTCTGGCCCTATTATAGCCTTGTTTTATGGCTCTATTACTGTACCCTCGTGACTGGAATCTCTTTTTAAGTATCTCTGCCTGATGTTCATATTTTTGTGGGGTGGAGCAGATCCGCTTCGTCCTCATGAATTGGCCAACTGGGATGGCTTTGATGGTTGAGTGATGGTGGCTAGACCCAGCATGCAGCAGGGAATTAACTGCCGTGGGCTTCCTGAAGAGATCCGTCTGCAACTGACCATGAATATCGACCTCAATCTTAATATCCAGGAAGTCCACCGCAACCCTGCTGCACACATAGGTCAGCTTGATGTTATAGTTATTCCCATTGAGTCGTCCCATGAACTGCCGGAGTCCATCCTCACTCCCTTGCCAAATAAACAAAATGTCATCAATATATCTCAGCCAGAGGGGCACATGATCTTCTGCCTGCGCGCCCTCATCCCCCCACAAATCCCTCTCCCAATATCCAAGGAAGAGGTTTGCGAACGAAGGCGCGCAGGCCGCTCCCATGGCGGTGCCCCTCCGCTGAAGATAATATTGTTCTTTAAACGTAAAAAAATTGTGAGTGAGGATGAACTCAAGCAGCGCCAGGACCAACTCGCATGTGGAGCCATCCCAGTTGCTGTTCACAAGAAAGAAACGGACCGCCTCCAACCCCTGTTGATGGTCTATGCAGGTATAAAGAGATTCGATGTCCGCAGTCACGAGGTACATATCATCCTCCAGGGATATGCCATTAATTCTCTTCAACACGTCGGTGGTATCGCGAACGTATGAAGGGAGGGCCTCCGCTAATGGCTTCAAGTAGAAGTCCACAAATTTGCACACCGGATCGTTCAAACCTTCCATCCCCGACACAATGGGTCTGCCGGGGGGTTCGGTGGCATTTTTGTGGACCTTAGGAATGAAATAAATAGTTGGTGTCCTGGGGCACTTGATAGTTAAGCCTTCATAAATTTTCTTAGGAATAATTCCTTGAATGAGAGCATCATATAATATGAGATCCAGTTCCACTGAGAACGCCACTATCGGGTTAGATGGTAATTTGGTGTATGTGGTCCTATCCCTAAGTTGTTTTTGTGCTTCTTTTTCATATAAAACCTTAGGCCATAGAACCACATTACCCCCCTTGTCAGCGGGCTTGATGACTATGTCATCAAATGCCCGCAATTCTCTCAGGGCTTTACGTTCAGCCCTGGTGAGATTGTCGATACGTCGTGCGGTGGGGATCCCCCCTAGGTCACGAGTGACCAATTCGGTGAAGATCTCCACCGCAGGACACGTCGACAAAGGGGGGTAAGTTGTGGATTTGGGATACAGATATTCTGGATACTTGCCTTTAGGTGTTCCATCCTGTTCGTCCAACAAGGAATTCAAATTTCTAAGAGCATCCTCTTCTATCATGGAGTCAGTCAAGGTAGTGAAGTCATCACAGTTTTTATGATGGAGCTTCTTCAAGACGAGCTTCCTTGCAAAGAGGTTGACGTCCCTAATTACTGAAAAAAGATCAAAGTTGTTAGTGGGTACAAAAGTCAACCCCCTCTCAAGCAACCTCGTCTGATCAACTGTCAATGGGTGATCAGATAAATTAATCACCTGAAGTTTGTCAGCATTATTTTTCTTAAAGCCCTTCTTATGTGCTCCTGAGGGCATACCCCTATTAGGGTTGTTTTGTCTTCTATCTACCGATCTTAAAGTCATACCACTGTTGGATCCCGACTCCTGATTATTTGACTCCTCATTGGACGTACAGGATGTGAGTGATCCAGATCTAGAGCCTGTATTTCTCCATTTGCCCCGTTGTTTTCTGCGCCACTTATAGATATTATTAGAGTTACGGTCCATGGTGTCTCTTTGGAACTTTTTAGTTTTAATTTCACAGATCTCTTTTTCACATTTAATGGATTCCTCCTCAATCTCGGAATTTAGTTTAACTAGTGCTTCACTAGACAGACCATCCTGGAGTTTTTTCTGCAGTTGTTCAATTTCAGTGTCCATCTCATTGACAGTCTGTCTATTGTTTTGCACCAGTAATTCCATAAACTCTCTAGAACAGGTGGTGGCCGCCTGTTCCCACCTGCTCCTGAATACATCATCCGGGACCTCAAAGGCAGGAAATACCTGCACTCTGAGTCCTCTTGGTATGAGATTCTTTTCCAAATATTTTTCTAAAAATGCCCTATTCCACCAAACTTTGGTTCTTTTGCGCAGCAGTTCCTTATATCTAAACATGCAGCTTTGCATCTCTCCACTGCTCTCCAGAGACACCGATGTAGGTTCGTCACTGAACACTTCATTGACTTTAGAGAGCCACACTTTCTCTCTGGCTCTGTAGTCCATTTTCTTAATACTGGATGCTGTGTGAAACACAGTAAATATGACAATTAGTACATTTATCCAGATTTGCATCATCAATCAATATTATGCTAACTCCACTGCAATATTTGAACAAAAGAAACACCGGAGTAGTTGCGCATTACAAAATTACAAATTTTATTACACATAAATTAGACAGTATAAAAACCATACATAGAGATAAAAATGAAGTGTTTCACAGTGTACAAAACACACACAGATGCAAAGGACAAGATTACAAGCTGAATCTCTGCTGCCTACAACGATTAGTGTAACACACCAGGAGGGCCTACGTCGGTCTATTCCTCCTACCCATACTAAGCAGCAGAGATATGATTCACCCAGATGCTATGGTTAAAGTGCTAAGCAATGAAGGGTTGCTGTATTATCCATAGAATAATATATCCATAATATCTAATCAAGATAAAGGACTGTGTAAAATGCAATCACCATGTGTAAAAACCAGTGTCCAGATTGGACAAATCACTGGGTAAAGCATGTATCCACATTGAATCCACAATCATTAAATACAATGGACTTATCACACATGTGGTCCAAGCCACGCAGTATAACACAACAATGCAAGTGTTACCCATTAAAGGGGTGAATCAACACTAAGCACATTTAATCCAATTCACACAGTTAAACATAGCAGCATAGTATTACCCATTGTAGAGTGGTGAATCAGCACTGTAAGTCCTCTACCCCAATGTACATTTCGCAGATAAAGACGCTTCCTCAGGGGGCTGCCATTAATCCATGCACCCTCACCTTTTAAACTGTTGTGTCTGAATCAGATCACACCTGCAATCCCACGCCGACGCATGTGCGATGCAACCGCGCGTGCGTGCGTGCACGGCGGTGACGTCATGACGTACATGCGTCGGTGCCCGGTCTCACCTGCAATCCCTTATCGGCGCATGTGCGATGCCGTCCACCGCCCCCCGGGGAAGGGCCGCTCGTCAGCGACGCAAGCGCGTACTAAGGCTGTGATGCCAGACGCACGTGCGTCGCCTGTGACAGCAGCGCCACCCAGGGGAGCGGCGGAGAACAACGCAAACGCGCACAGGGATGCACCTGGGATGCAGTAAATCCTTATGAGGGGACACATATACACATAACATCATATGAATAACAGTATGTAAAGAAAATGTGCATATACAATAGAATGCACTACATATCCAAAATTATCCACACTCGTGATGGCTTATTTTCTTCACAAGACTAGATGTCCCCAGATGGTAAACAGGACTGTATAGCGATCATATTCGTAAATAGTGTTCTTCACAAGGTGATAGGAGAAAAGTTAACTGTAAAAAAACAACAAAAAATTGTACATTTAAAAAATTTGCATTTGAAAGTTGTTGCTGTGACCAGACAAAAAGCGGTCTAAGGAACTCTCAATTGAGGTGAAGCAGAACATCCTGAGGCTGAAAAAAAAGAAAAAATCCATCAGAGAGATAGCAGACATGCTTGGAGTAGCAAAATCAACAGTCGGGTACATTCTGAGAAAAAAGGAATTGACTGGTGAGCTTGGGAACTCAAAAAGGCCTGGGCATCCACGGATGACAACAGTGGTGGATGATCGCCGCATACTTTCTTTGGTGAAGAAGAACCCGTTCACAACATCAACTGAAGTCCAGAACACTCTCAGTGAAGTAGGTGTATCTGTCTCTAAGTCAACAGTAAAGAGAAGACTCCATGAAAGTAAATACAAAGGGTTCACATCTAGATGCAAACCATTCATCAATTCCAAAAATAGACAGGCCAGAGTTAAATTTGCTGAAAAACACCTCATGAAGCCAGCTCAGTTCTGGAAAAGTATTCTATGGACAGATGATACAAAGATCAACCTGTACCAGAATGATGGGAAGAAAAAAGTTTGGAGAAGAAAGGGAACGGCACATGATCCAAGGCACACCACATCCTCTGTAAAACATGGTGGAGGCAACGTGATGGCATGGGCATGCATGGCTTTCAATGGCACTGGGTCACTTGTGTTTATTGATGACATAACAGCAGACAAGAGTAGCCGGATGAATTCTGAAGTGTACCGGGATATACTTTCAGCCCAGATTCAGCCAAATGCCGCAAAGTTGATCGGACGGCGCTTCATAGTACAGATGGACAATGACCCCAAGCATACAGCCAAAGCTACCCAGGAGTTCATGAGTGCAAAAAAGTGGAACATTCTGCAATGGCCAAGTCAATCACCAGATCTTAACCCAATTGAGCATGCATTTCACGTGCTCAAATCCAGACTTAAGACGGAAAGACCCACAAACAAGCAAGACCTGAAGGCTGCGGCTGTAAAGCCCTGGCAAAGCATTAACAAGGGAGGAAACCCAGCGTTTGGTGATGTCCATGGGTTCCAGACTTAAGGCAGTGATTGCCTCCAAAGGATTCGCAACAAAATATTGAAAATAAAAATATTTTGTTTGGGTTTGGTTTATTTGTCCAATTACTTTTGACCTCCTAAAATGTGGAGTGTTTGTAAAGAAATGTGTACAATTCCTACAATTTCTATCAGATATTTTTGTTCAAACCTTCAAATTAAACGTTACAATCTGCACTTGAATTCTGTTGTAGAGATTTCATTTCAAATCCAATGTGGTGGCATGCAGAGCCCAACTCGCGAAAATTGTGTCACTGTCCAAATATTTCTGGACCTAACTGTACACACATATGTATACACACATAGCAGATACACATGGATACACCAAGCACATACACAAACATAGCGCACATGCATGTATACACTGAACACACACACACACACACACTGCTGTATACTCACCCAGCGATGCAGTCCCTGGCACTGAAGTCCCCAGCGCTGTACCCGCTTCCAGCTCCTCAGTGCAGTGAATATTCAGTGAGTATAATGAGCGGGGGTCAGGAGCAGGAGGCAGCAGAGCATCGCTGGATACAGGTAAATATAGCAAATACTTTTATTAAAAAGACCCATGTTTTCTCTGGTACGTGTCACACTGATGTCACACGGATCACATCAGTGTGCGATTCATGTGACACCCGTGCTGCCGGAGAAAAAATGGACATGCGTGCGTGTGTGTGTGTGGGGTTATGAGAGGTCACACTGTCCATGTGAAAACACGACCATGTGAGTACAGCGTAGAATAACATGGGTACGTGTGGCATCCGTTTTAAAAACGGATGTCACACGTATCTAAAACACGGACGTCTGAAATCAGCCTAAGAAGCAATTGAGTTAGGCAAGGTTCATGTCACGCTAAGTATGGGGAAGTAACAAACAAACGTCGAAAAGGAAGGGAAACCCTGTGCCTAGGGAAGGGGGAGATAGTGACCCCTGATGAAGCCTACTGCTTTGCCCTGGGTTCCCTCCCCATCCTAGATAGGTTCTGCACCTATGCGCCAAGCTAGATACCTAGCCCTAATCTGGGCCCTAGGTAGGGAGCGGATGGGATGAGCTCTTTGTCAACCCCAATAGGCACTAAAAGACCACAACAATAACAAACAAGGTTAAACGTCAAACAACTTATTTCTAGTTGTCTCAGGGAGAGAAGTTGCAACAACCATCAAGATTTTCCAGATGTATGCAAGCCGCCTGCTTGCATTGAAGGCTTGATAAAGATGTATCAAATATCACCAGCGCGCAGTAATAGGAAATGAAGGTATATAAAGACAAGGGAAGTATTGATGAACAGCAGCTGAAAGCTGAACAACGCCACAGTGTCCTAATGGAAAGGGATGAAGACCAAGCAGGAATGATAGAAGGTCAGGCAACAGTTTGTGCAGCCAAACGCTGTGACCTTCTATAGCCAGACATCACAGGACTTTCTGTCCCCCGTGACAGCTCACATTTATACTGTGCACTTCTTTGGGATTTCTATCCAAATCCCTGAAATATTGGATTCAAATAGAATGAAACCATTTACTATAATGAGGTAGGTGGAGTCACTTTGAACTTTGGCCTCCGCTCTGGTGATGTCCGTCTTCTTTAGGAGGACATAATTGGCATGGTAGAGTACAGAATAAATCTGAACCTATTCTAAATGTGTGTGTTTTATAAGTAAGAGCTCTTCCTTCCATTTCCAAATATTATGAGACCCTTTCTTCCACATACCTACTTGTTTGGATGTAGGTGTAATTGATCTGCTGGCTCAGATTTGGGGGATCTGCTGCTTTACGTCCGTAAGGACATCTTTTACATGTTTGTTCTTTAAAGTGATATATCTGGCGAAAGAAGCATCTTTAAGAAAAATAAACTTGAAGTTTATCAAAGGATCTGTGACCCAAATGCAATTTATCCCGCATTAGCAGGATATCTTGAAATAGGGAAACAAAGTAAAGTTCTCATATAAAAAGTCTCCGCTGAAGTGAAACAGAACGTAGAAGAAGAAAAATAGGTAACTGGCTCCTAATGGATTTTTTTTTGAAGATGGTTTCTGCCATAGAAGGGCAGTTACTATGCATTTGCTGGAACCTGTTTACTTTATATAACATTCTCCACCCCCTGCATCTCTACAACCCCCTACGCTATAGAAGGCTTCTTTTTTTTTTCCTTTGTGGAATGCATCTTAAAGTTTGGCAAGTTCTTTCTGAAGTTGACACAGGCAGATAAATGACTCAAAGAACACATGCTTTAAGCCTGCCATGTATCAGCGGAGACAAAATAAACAAGCAGCAGCAGAGCACAGAGTAAATGGGAAGCAGGTTTACATAAAGTAGCTTTTATGAGAAGTCTGAGAATGCCTAGGTGAGACTCCAAGGGGAAAGTATCAACGCAGATTCTGTCCCCTGATTTATTAAATAAATATTCCTAGCGATAGCATCTATAAGCTTAGCAGAAAAGCTTGTAAATGTTCTGCAATTCTAGGCTAAAAAGCTATAAGGTTAAAATGGTTTGCAGTATAAAATATGTATGTAGACACATATTCGGTAGGTATATACTATACAACGGTATCCAAAGAAAGAAAGCAGGACAATTTGGTCAGAATAAATGCCCCAGATTGCTGGCGTAGTTTTCAACAAAAACTGCGTCATGACTTGCACCATATACAGTGTGTCCACCCATATCCTGTCCACCGCCAGTAACATGAGAACGGCGGCAGCTATAGGCATAGAAGTGGTGTCTAGGTATAGTAAATTAGCCATGCACAACGCAATGAAACTACCTATAGTGCCACCTGGTGGAAAACAACGGAGTTAGCATTTTTATCTTGAAAACGGGGCGAGATAGAGAAAAAAAGTGAATTACAAAGTTGTAGGGCATCATCAATTCAATACAAATCGACACCTTGCATACAGAAATGCTATGATTAGAACGTGTAAAACTCACAAGGCTGCGGACATGAAGCAATACCTCATGGAGACCTTCCTACAAGTCATTGGGTATGGTGGCTGCGTGGAGTGGCCTCCACGCTCACCTGACCTGACCCCATTGGACTTCTTTCTGTGAGGTCACATCAAACAGCAGGTTTATACGACCCCTCCACCAACATTGCAAACCTACGACGACATATTACAAATGCTTCTGCAAATGTGTCACCTACCATATTGCACAATGTACAGCAAGATACAGTATGCTGTCCAGAGTCCAGATGTGCATTGCAGCTGACGGTGGCCACTTTGAGCATCAAAGTTAAATGAGCGTCATATGCGTGACCAGAGTTCAATGTTTTGGGGGGGGGGGTCATGGGTTTTATAACATAGCATTTCTGTATGCAAGGTGTCGATTCATATTGAATTGATGATGGTCTACAATTTTTTAATTCCCTTTTTTTCTCTATCTTGTTCCAATTTCGAGATAAAAAAGCTAACTCCGTTGTTTTCCACCAGGTGGCGCTATAGGTGGTTTCATTTCATAGCGCATGGCTACTTTACTATACCTAGACACCACTTTTATTCCTATAGCTGCTGCCATTCTCAAGTTAATGGAGGTGGACAGGATATGGGTGGACACACTGTATATTCTGTGTTTTAGACATTGTTTTACAACCCTTAAACAAGAAGTAGTGGCCTTGCAAGAATTGTTGGAAATGGGGGGGACTCAATAATGTGAAAATGTACTAAAAAATAAGCCAAAGTTTTAGTTCACGCTTATGGCACAAAGTAAGCTGTTGGCTTACTTTTTACACCAGATTTATCAAACATTATGAACAAATATGATATGCTGGCACATTGTAATACTGTCTAACTGCACTGTCTAACTGCACTTTCTAAGAATTAGCCAGTATCAATAAACTTCTCCCATTGTTTCATTGTTTCTAATTTAGCATTCATAATTGGTCCTCTCCTGCCGATGGACCTCCAATGTCATATGAAATTCAAAATTATTTGAGGATAGCTCAATTATACAGTGGGGAAAATAAGTACTTCCTACACTGACGATTTTGCAAGATTTCCCACCTACAAAGAATGGAGAGGTCTGTAATTATTATTGTAGGTACACTTCAACTGTGACAGATAGTATAATAATCCAGAAAATCCCATTGTATGATTTTTAAATAATTAATTAGCATTTTATTGCATGAAATAAGTATTTGATCACCTACCAACTAGGAAGAATTCTGGCTCTCACAGACCTGTTATTTTTTCTTTAAGAAGCTCCTACTCTGTTCTCATTACCTCTATTAATTGCATCTGTTTGAACCTGTTACCTGTATAAAAGACATCTGTCCACAAAATCAATCAATCACACTCCAACCTCTCCCCCATGGCCAAAAGCAAAGAGCTGTCTAAGGACACTAGGGACAAAATTATAGACCTGTACAAGAATGGGATGGGCTACAGGACAATAGGCAAACAGCTTTGTGAGAAGGTAACAACTGTTGGCGCAATTATTAGAAAATAGAAGACACACAAGATGACTTTCAATCTTATTCGATCTGATGCTCTATGCAATATCTCGCCTCGTGACTGGTACAGACGATTCTGAGAAAGGTCTGGTATCACCCCAGAACTACAAAATGACCTGAAGAGAGCTGGGACCAAAGGCTCAAAGATTACCATTAGAAACACACTATGCCATCATGGATTAAAATCCTGAAGGGCACGCAAGGTCCCCCCATGTTTACCCCAGCACATGTCCAAGCCATATTTAATGTTCACAAATGACCATCTGCGTGATCCATAGGATTTTTTTTTTTTTTTTTTACTGCACTATTCTAAGTCCTGTTGTGTATAAATATGTGACTCTTCAGATTTTGTGTTATACCATGCCTGATGAAGAGACCTGAGTAGTCTCGAAAGCTTGCAATTATTACCATCTTTTCAGTTAGCCATTAAAAGGTATCAACCACTGAGGACTCTCTGTTCTTTTAAACAATTTTTTTATCTCTACTGGCTAACACGGTACAAAGATATATTTTACTTTGATCCATAGGAGGCATTGGAGAAGGTCATGTGGTCAGATAAGACCAAACTAGAACTTTTTTGTATCAACTCCACTCGCCGTGTTTGAAGGAAGAAGGCTGAGTTCAACCCCAAGAACAACGTCCCAACTATGAAGCATTGGGGGGAACATCATACTTAGGGGTGCTTTTCTGTAAAGGGGACAGGATGACTGCACTGTTGTGATGGGAGGATGGATGGGGTCATATATCACAAGATTTTGGCCAACAACCTCCTTTCCTCGGTAAGAGCATTGAAAATGGGTCATGGCAGGCTCTCCAGCATGACAATGACCCAAAAACACAGCCAGGACAACTAAGGAATGGCTCCATAATCAGCAATTCAAGATCCTAGAGTGGCCTAGCCAGTCTCCAGACCTGAACCCAATACAAAATCTTTGGAGGGAGCTGAAACTCAATGTTTTCCAGCAACCGTGCTGAAACATGAAAGATCTGGAGAAGATCTGTATGGAGAAGTAGGGCAAAATCTTTGTTGTAGTGTGTGTGTGACGCCCTGGGCAAGCCAGGGGTCACAGGTCATCACACCACCACATCCTACACCCCAGTTAGGAACATCACAGCTAACCAAAATCCTTGTTGCCTTCCTCCAGGGGCTGATGTTCCCACCAGGGGGTGGGCCAGGCGGTTGGCTCCACCCACCGATGAGTTCACAGCCCTGGAGGCGGGAGAACCGGGCAGTTTAGCCCAGGCAGGGCTTGAGTGAGGAGTTAACAAGTGGAACAGTCAAGAAAGGTTAGGGAAAGGAGGAGGAAGTGGAAGGAGGTGAAGTGGTAGAGGAGCAAAGGAGAAAACTGGAGAAAAGGAGTAAAAGTGAGAGTAGAAAAGCCTGAAGTTGGTCCAGCTGTGTGCAGGACAGAGTCAGCAAGGTCAGCAGCGGCGGTGATTGTCCGAAGGGGTGACCGTTTGGAAGTTCCTGGAAGGACCGTGGACGGGTGGTGGCCCGGCGGTCTGGAGCAGTGTACAAAGGACAGTCAGCACCAGGCCAGGGGCCTCTCGGACCCCGGCAAGGCTAGGAGTCGCCATAATTTGCCAAATCCGTCAGTGAAGGGGACGTCTGTCTCCCAACAACCAAGTCCCGATTGAAGGCAACAGCCCAACCATTACCGTAGAGGCACCGCCACCGCCAGGGCACCAGTTTCTAAGGGCCAGCGCCTGCGTGCAATGAGTAGAGCTCCTCCGGTCCAGCTTGAAGCCGGGGAGCGGGTTACCGGTGGGAACCCATCGAGACCATCAACAACATTAGGTGCAGGAAAAAGGGACATCACCGTCACCTACTGGGGAAAGCAAGTGCAGCCGTCCGTGGGAACCGTCTTTCCAGCCGTGTGTTTTACCGAGAACTGTGTCAACGTCTCAGGCTGAATGAGTACCACAGTGCCGCAAGGCACAGCGCTGCCCCCTCGTCCCTGCGCCCACCAAGCCCTGCATCTTCCACCTCATCACTGGGCCCCGGGATCACCAACCCCTACCCACGGAGGGGCAACACAACAACTTGCTGCTTCACACCATCACTCCCGGGATCCCCACCCCGAGCAGCGGTGGTGCTAACAAATCACCACAACGTGGGTGGCGTCACGGACAATAGACTATATCCCAAAACCCAATCCCCTTTTCACTCACGGGCGAGGAGCGCCGCTCGAGAACACCCGGGATCCGGCCCACCGCTCGAGCCACCACTGAGCAGCAGCAGCCGGACCCGAGCAGAGGGGTGAGCGCAGTGCTGACACCCTCCTCCCCGCCCGCGACAACTTGGCGTCACGAACAGGATCTTACCGCTCTGCCGTCTGGTAGAGGTGCGCCTTGTTACTGCCGGAGGTATCCGGCTGGAAAATTTCGGAAGTCGCCATCTTTGGCGCGAAAAGTTCCCGCTCGAGCGTCTTCTCGAGTAGTGGAGGCGCGAAGGCCAAAACTCCGCCCCAAGAGAGGAGGGGCCGGAAAGAGCTAAGGGGGACGGAAACAAGATGTCTGCGCCCGACGGAGCCGCTGGAGAAGCGGCGGTCGCAGCCGCAGTGGCACCCGCGGATGGGAATGGGCCTGCCCAGGCCCCGGTTGCGCTAGCGGGAGGTGCCGCGGCCCCCGCGCTCGCTCAGGTGATGCCGTTCTCTTTGCCCTATGCGCCCGGAGCTACCTGGCTACCGCAGTATGACGGGAAAGCAACGTGTGGCGGTAGTGCTGGGCCAGTTAACCGGCGCAGCTGAGAAGGAGGCGGAGACCTGGGCCGAGGGGGACCGGCTCTCTTTAGCCACCATCTTTGAGAAGCTACAGACTGCCTTTGAGACCCGGACTGAAGCTGAGCTGAGGATGCAGTTTTACCAGTGCCGGCAACGGGCTGTAGATAGCATTCGGGACTATGCTTTACGTCTGCAGACCGCCCTCCGCACGCTAAAGAGGGTGAATCCTATCAATGAGGCGGATAGCAACAAGATGTTAGTAGAGCAATTTGGGCAGGGGATGAGATCCCCTGAGGACCGCAAGCAACTCCGGCTGTGGGCCCTGGTACACCCTGATGTGGACTTTGCTGTGTTAAAGGAACGGGCCATTAAAGCACTACAGCCCCCAGCTACAGAAGTCCTGGAGCCAGCCCCGTGGCCCGTTGAGACGGCCCCCGTTGTGGCAGCCCCTGCCCTACCAACCTCTCCAATACCTGCAACCTCAAGCAGCACAGTGGAAGAACTGGCAGCTCAGGTCCGTCGCATGGACGGAGACCTCGCCAAGATCCTTGCTGCACTACAACCTTTGACCAGATCTCAGCCTCCAGCACAGATACAGCTTGCTGACAGCCCCGAGGACGTTCCCTGGATGCAGCGGAGAAGTGCTACTAACCCGCGGAGCAGACCTCCAATCTGCTATAAGTGCCGTAAGCCTGGTCATTACTTCCGACAGTGCCCGTTAAACGAGCAACCCCTGGGGCCCCGGGCCAATCCTCAGGAGTAGAACATCGTGGCCCCCCGGACTGGCGGGACCGATATATCGGGGCCCGCCCCATCATCCCCGTGGCTGTGGACGGCATACCAGTGATGGCTCTCTTGGACACTGGATCACATGTAACCACCATACCATACACGTTGTACCAGTGGTATTGGGGAATAGACGAGCTGGCACCCCCAGATAATAGTATAACGCTAATTGCTGCTAATGGACTCCCATTGACCCAGGTGGGGTATAAACAAGTGGCTATGACAGTGGGGCAAGCTGAACTGCAACACCAGGGTATGATTGTGATCATGAATGAACCCAGTGATGATAACCCGAAGATAGTGCTGGGAACCAATGTGATGGAGCACTGCATGGCTGATGTGTTGACCTTATTGCAACAGCTAGCCGCCACAGCAGCGGGAAGCCGGCAGAGAGCTGTGCAGCGTGAGATCCGAGCTCTGATGTACCGCCAGCATGTAAGCTCAACAGGAGGGGAGATTGGTGGAGTGAGAGTGATGGATGTTGCTCCATTGACTGTGCCCCCTAGGAGTGAGATGATGTTTTGGTGTAGGGCAGCAGTAGGGCCTCAGGGGCGTGACTACCCTGCCATGATGGAGCCCATGCCCTCCGAGCACTGGCCCACTGTAATGGCCGCCCAAGGGGTGGTGGATGTAAAAAAAGGGAGAGTGCCTGTGAGGGTGTTGAACTGTGGGGAGGAAGAAGTCAGGCTTCCCCGGTATGCCACCATTGCCAAGCTGCTCACCCTGGATCTGCACACCATTCACGAAGCCAGTCCCTCAGTCTCCCCACCTATCACCAGCACTTCCCCGCCTCAAGGGGTAGTAAAGGAGTGGCACCAACAGCTACACGTGGGTACTGACGATACTCCTACACATCACAAAGCAGGGGTGTACAGGGTGGTGCAGGAGTATGAACAGGTTTTCAGTAAACATCCACTAGACTTTGGGCAGATTAAAGGGGTCCAACACCACATCCCCACCGGTGAACACCCCCCTATCAAAGAGAGGTACAGGCCTATTCCCCCCGCACATTACCAGTGTGCCAAAGATATGTTGAGGAATATGAAGGAGGCAGGGGTTATTCGGGACAGCTGTAGTCCCTGGGCCGCTCCGTTGGTACTGGTCAAGAAGAAGGATGGTACCATGCGGATGTGTGTGGACTACCGGAAGATTAATCAGATAACCCATAAAGATGCCTACCCACTGCCTCGTATTGAAGAGTCTTTGGCTGCACTGAGAACTGCAAATTACTTCTCTACCCTTGACCTCACCAGTGGGTACTGGCAGGTGGCCGTGGCCCCGGAAGATCGGGAGAAAACCGCCTTCACCACTCCGATGGGGCTCTGTGAATTCAATAGTATGCCGTTCGGGCTGTGCAACGCCCCAGGAACCTTCCAACGGCTGATGGAGTGCTGTCTGGGACACCTAAACTTCGAGACCGTCCTATTGTACTTGGATGACGTGATTGTTTACTCCCAGACGTATGAAGCCCATCTGGAGCACCTGGCCGAAGTGTTCGCGTCTCTTGCCAAATACGGGATGAAATTGAAGCCTTCTAAGTGTCACCTGCTGAAACCCAGAGTGCAATACCTGGGGCACGTGGTAAGTGCAGAAGGTGTCGCCCCCGACCCTGAGAAGATCACTGCCATCCAGGGCTGGCCGAGACCAACCACAGTGAGGGAAGTAAGGCAGTTTTTGGGTCTGGTGGGGTACTACCGGCGCTTTATCAAAGGGTACACGAAGATGGCTGCCCCCATGCAAGATCTCCTCGTGGGACAGACCAAAGGTGGTAGACCCCTAGGGGCCCCACTGGTGTGGGAAGAGAAGCATGAAGAATCCTTCTGCCAGCTGAAAGCGGCCTTGACTGGGGAAGAGGTCCTAGCGTATCCTGACTATGGCTGCCCATTCATCCTCTATACCGACGCCAGCAATGTGGGACTGGGAGCAGTCCTGTCCCAGGTCCAGGATGGGAAGGAGAAAGTGATAGCTTATGCTAGCCGGAAGCTTAGGCCAACCGAAAGGAACCCCGAGAACTACAGCTCCTTCAAGCTCGAGCTCCTGGCATTGGTATGGGCTATCACAGAGCGGTTCCGCCACTACTTGGCTGCAGCAAAATTCACCGCCTTCACGGACAACAATCCGTTGACCCACCTGGACACAGCCAAGCTGGGCGCATTGGAGCAGCGGTGGGTGGCCCTGCTAGCCAACTACGACTTTACCATCAAGTACCGAGCTGGCCGTGTCAACATTAATGCTGATGCACTCTCCCGAATGCCCCATTTGTCAGAAGAAGGGGGCGAGGATGATGACCTCGAGGAGATTGAGTTGCCTGCATTCCACCAGCCACCAACTGAGAAGGTACAAATACACCAACAACGGGTGGATCTGGACCCACGGCCCAGTCAAGAGTGGCAGGAAACTCAAAACCAGGCGCCGGCTGTCCGCCTCGTCAAGACCCTGGTGGAACAAGGTGCTGTTGGAATGGACCCTGCCGCTCCAGCTGAAGCCCAGCACTTGTGGAAGGAACGGAAACGGTTTTATCTGCATCAAGGGAAGCTGTACCATGAGCTGATCAACCCGAAGACCCATGAGAAAATCTGCCAGTTGGTTATTCCCCAAGCTGATGTGGCTACTGTTTTGCGGGCATACCATGATGGTGCCGGACACTTTGGGTGGAAGAAGCTGGAGATGCTGTTGAGAGAGCGGTTCTACTGGAGTGGGATGCGGGAGTCGGTAGAGGCCTGGTGCCGAGAGTGTGGTCCTTGCATGCTGAGAAGGAAGGACGAGACCAGCCAGAGGGCGCCCCTACACCCAATCATCACACATCAACCGCTGGAACTGGTCGCCCTAGACCATGTCAAGCTCACCCCCAGCAGAAGTGGGTACGCCTACGCGTTGACCATCGTAGACCACTACTCAAGATTCATGCTGGTTGTCCCCGTCAAGGACCTAACTGGTCGAACTGCTGCTCGAGCGTTCCAGGCTTATTTCTGCCGCCCACATGGATATCCAGAAAAAGTGCTTACTGACCAAGGCCCGGCTTTTGAAGCAGAGGTGTTCCACGAGTTCTACCAGTTGTACGGCTGTAAGAATATCCGGACCACCCTTTACCATGCCCAGACCAACGGCATGTGTGAGAAGATGAATCACTTGGTCCTGGGACTCCTCAAGACGCTACCGCTGGAAGAGCGGAGCCTGTGGCCGGAAAAGCTACCCGACTTGGTCGATATGTACAACAATATCCCATCCAGCTCGACAAAGTGCACCCCAGCATATCTGATGAGGGCTCGTCCCGGCCGCCTGCCGGTGGACCTGAAAATAGGGTTGGAGGCCCCAGAAGCACTCCCTGCGACAGCTGAATGGGAGACTCGGCGGAGAGCACAATACCGGCAGATCCAGGAGTATGTGGAGAAGAACCTGAGTCGAAGTCGAGAACAGCAGGAGCAGCGATTCAACCAGAAAGCGTCTGCGGGCCCTTTCCAGCCAGGAGATGTGGTGTTAAAGCGGAAGACGAAGACCCACAAGCTGGATGATCAATGGGAACCAATCCCATACGTCATACAACCCACAGGATGGGAAGATGGGAAGGCCTACCAGATCAGTCGTGACCAAGGGGGCACTTTGGCCACGGTTTCCCGGGACCATCTGAAAAGGTGCCCACCCGCATTGAGGGCAATGGCTGATGTACCAGTTCCTCCACCAGCAGAGAAGGCAAAAGAGGTGATCCACACTGTGATGGGTGACTTCCCAGCAGACTGGCCTACGCAGAACGGCGCGGTGATTCTTCCAGTGATACTGTTCCCACAACCTGTGGATGAAGAAGTGGTGGAAGCGGTCAACCGTGAGCCAGAACCAGTGCCAGTGCCCATGGATGAATCTGTGCCCAGCTCCCTTACACCTCCGCCTGCCCCACATGATAGCCGAGAGGAGGAACCGATTGTTCCCTCTGCCCCACTGCCTAGCCACACTGACACCGGACCCCGGAGGTCCACCCGTCCCAACCTAGGTAGACCCCCACTTAGGTACAGGGAGACTGTCCTTTAAAGAGGGGGGTCAGGAAGTCTGTGTGAGTTCCATGTTTAAAAGTGTTTGAAAGTTTTGAAAATGATGATAACTGACAATAATACCGAAAAAGTCATCTGATTGTCTACCAGTGATTGAACCGGCCGGAGCCGGCACCGTTGTCCCCGTGGGGACCATTTAAAAAGTTTTGCATGAGGAACTGCTCATGGACAAGCCCGAGAACTTGCAGGGCAACAACAAACGTTAGTAGCTTGTAAATAAGTTGTTTACCGTTACCGTTTCCGCAATGCCGCCTCCGGAGAGGCAGGTTGGAGGGAGGGCCCTCAGCAGAGCAGGCTGGGGCCCAGCCACCAAAGGAACCGGTGGCTACCCTCTGGAGGGGAAGGACAGATCCCGCTCGGGTAACGTGTGCTGGACTTGGGGACAAGGGGTGCTGCCTGGGTTTTAGGGGCAGCATCAGGGCCAGGTTGCTTGGGTGGGAGAGAGCGGAAACCGTAACCGTGAACCGTTTTGCAACGTTTAAGTAAAAGTGCCTCCCGTTATGGGAAGAATTAATAAAAATGTATATATGTTACCGTTTATAATGTTATATATTTTTCAGAAAGATAAAACCGGTGTTGGACGGGCAGCCCGCGGATGGTCTGCATTTTGCTAAGGGGGAATGTGACGCCCTGGGCAAGCCAGGGGTCACAGGTCATCACACCACCACACCCTACACCCCAGTTAGGAACATCACAGCTAACCAAAATCCTTGTTGCCTTCCTCCAGGGGCTGATGTTCACACCAGGGGGTGGGCCAGGCGGTAGGCTCCGCCCACCGAGGAGTTCACAGCCCTGGAGGCGGGAGAACCGGGCAGTTTAGCCCAGGCAGGGCTTGAGTGAGGAGTAAACAAGTGGAACAGTCAAGAAAGGTTAGGGAAAGGAGGAGGAAGTTGAAGGAGGTGAAGTGGTAGAGGAGCAAAGGAGAAAACTGGAGAAAAGGAGTAAAAGTGAGAGTAGAAAAGCCTGAAGTTGGTCCAGCTGTGTGTAGGACAGAGTCAGCAAGGTCAGCAGCGGCGGTGATTGTCCGGAGGGGTGACCGTTTGGAAGTTCCTGGAAGGACCGCGGACGGGTGGTGGCCCGGCGGTCTGGAGCAGTGTACAAAGGACAGTCAGCACCAGGGCAGGGGCCTCTCGGACCCCGGCAAGGCTAGGAGTCGCCATAATTTGCCAAATCCGTCAGTGAAGGGGACGTCTGTCTCCCAACAACCAAGTCCCGATTGAAGGCAACAGCCCAACCATTACAGTAGAGACACCGCCACCGCCAGGGCACCAGTTTCTAAGGGCTAGCGCCTGTGGGCAATGAGTAGAGCTCCTCCGGTCCAGCTTGAAGCCGGGGAGCGGGTTACCGGTGGGAACCCACCGAGACCATCAACAACATTAGGTGCAGGAAAAAGGGACATCACCGTCACCTACTGGGGAAAGCAAGTGCAGCCGTCTGTGGGAACCGTCTTTCCAGCCGTGTGTTTTACCGAGAACTGTGTCAACGTCTCAGGCTGAGTGAGTACCACAGTGCCGCAAGGCACAGCGCTGCCCCCGCGTCCCTGCGCCCACCAAGCCCTGCATCTTCCACCTCATCACTGGGCCCCGGGATCACCAACCCCTACCCACGGAGGGGCAACACAACAACTTGCTGCTTCACACCATCACTCCCGGGATCCCCACCCCGAGCAGCGGTGGTGCTAACAAATCACCACAACCCTGGGTGGCGTCACGGACAATAGACTATATCCCAAAACCCAATCCCCTTTTCACTCACGGGCGAGGAGCGCCGCTCGAGAACCCCCGGGATCCGGCCCACTGCTCGAGCCACCACTGAGCAGCAGCAGCCGGACCCGAGCAGAGGGTTGAGCGCAGTGCTGACACCCTCCTCCCCGCCCGCGATATGTGCAAACTTGGTCAAGAACTACAGGAAACGTCTGACCTCTGTAATTTCAAACAGAGGTTTCTTTACTAAATATTAAGTTTTGTTTTTTTATTGTATGAAACACTTATTTTATACAATAAAATGCAAATTAATTATTTAAAAAATTATACAAAGTGATTTTCTGATTTTTTTTTTTAAATTCTGTCAGTCACAGTTGAAGTGTACCTATGATAAAATTACAGACCTCTCCATTCTTACTAGGTGAGAAAATTTGCAAAATCAGTAGTGTATCAAATACTTATTTTCCCCACTGTATATCATACTGGATTGTTAGATAATGCAGTGCTACAATAATTTGTCATCTCACAAAACAGAAGATGAAGCCATCAACAGCTACCAGGATGGCCCTGGTAAAGTATTAGGGGTCCAATGAGCTTCATACTTCATACTGAGCCTGTGATTAAAATCCATTGAAAACTTTGAAATCCTAATTTTGTACAGTATACATGTTGTTGAGATACTGCACTAGGCCAGACTGTAAAATGTACTTATTTTTGCAAATGCTTAGTCAAACATATCATGTAATAGGACAAGATATTATCTGTCCTATTATATGGACAAGATATTATCTGTCCTGTATGAAACAGTATTAGTGAGGAAGCATCATTATTCTTAAAGCTGACCTGATAAGGTGGATGCACTAAACCAGAGATCTGGGTGAACACTCATACTGAGGGCGATGGCATAGTGGTCTGGATTTCCCAGATGGCAAGCAGATTAGTGAGGACCTGGACATCGGATAATGCTGGACGGCAAGCAAAGAAGTGAAGCAGTACACACTGGAAACCACAGAGGTGTAGAAAAATAAAAAGGTAAAGGGTAAGCTGTAGGTCTATACCAGAAGCAGGTACAGAAGCACAAAAGTTTGTAAACATGATTTCAGGTGATGAGTTAATCAGCAGGTTTTGAATAAGGATATATGTGCAGGTTGTAGAAAGCACAATAATTTGCAAAGATGATTGAGGCATAATGTAAATAGTCTCTAGATAACAGATGATGGGTTAATCAGCAGGCTTGAGGAGTAGACTATGCAGGTCAAGTTACCTGTGGTCACAGGTGGAGGACAGTGGGAACCTCCAGCTGTGTATACTTACCTGAGTGACGTCACCACTGACCGCTGATTCTCAGTCTCTGCCTGAAGTCCACAGCGGGTGGTCTTGTTCCATGATGACGAAGTCTGACTTCACATGTAGCAGAGCTGGAATCGTCATGGGATCTCGTGTGGATTACGTTGCACCTTCAGGGGTGTTTTTAAGGTTATTAAAGTGGTGAAAGAGGGTGTTTTTGTATTTTATTCCAAATAAAGGATTTTTTCTATGCTTACAGTATATTTAGTTACTTTCCCTTAGAGATTAGTAATGGGGGTCTCATAGGCACCTCACATTAGTAATCTATGGCTTAGTGGGGTTTTGTGGCAGCTGTGAGCTGCGATTAACCCCTTATTACCCCAATTGCCACTGCACCAGGGCAATCGGAAAGAGCCGGGTAAAGTGCTGAAATTGTCACAGCTAATGGATGCATCAATCGTGAGTGGCTGCAGGCTGCTATTTTTAGGCTGCGGGGCCCAATAACCACGGGTCTCCCCAGCCTGAAAATATCATTGCGCAGTTGGCTGGCTTTGTGGCGCCCCTGAGGCTTGAGTCGCCACAGAGGTACTGCACCTCAGCCAGAGATGTGGTATTTCATCCTGGGTAAGGAGGAGGTCACAATCGGTGCACGTAAAGCATAACACCCTCACTTAGTAACACCTCATCAGACATAGCAAGGGCGTGATTATACCCAAAGCCAAGCCGGAGGTTGGAGCCTTACAAGTGGGGACAGATTCATTCAGTCATTGGTGAAGTGTGGAGTCGGAGAGTGAGGAGCAGTGGAGGAGCGAAGACCTGCAGCATGGAGATGGTACAGCTCGGCCCAGGCACAGACAGAGAGGGTCCTAGAGACCACGGGAGCTAACCTTCTGCGGTATTGTTCCATATGTAATAACTGGGTGGAAGGACTTGGTCGCAACATGGGGACTGGTCCCTAGGTTAGAGGAGAAAAACCTACTTGCTCCGCTAGCAAAACCAGCAGTTGAGGTGACTTCAAGCACCAAAGCAACACACCCCACACAAATTTGCTGGAAGGTGACCCAAAAAGACTAATGGGTAGAGCTTCACACCACCCATATAGGGTCCATGGGCACCGGCACAGGGTTCAGTGAGTGAGGTCACAAGGCAGGAGGGCTAAGCAAGCGCAGAGACAACCAGGGAAGGTACACTTAAGAACGGTGCACCGGATTCGACCTCCAAACTACCCGGGATCAGCTGGAGCCCATCCAGTGAAACCCAGCACTCCAAATGCGGTCACTGGCATGCCATGTTACCCTGGAACCTGCTACAGTGAGTAAAATCCTTGAGACTGCATCCCTGTGTCACTCCGTTATTCGCCTGTGCCTGCCTGCCATCATAGACTACTACCACCCCCATCCTCTCTGGGGCCCAGCTCTACCTGTCAGGAGCTGCACCATCTAAGCTGCATCACCATCTGCCCCGGGGAGCCCCATCCTGCTGCGGTAGCACCTAACTTGCCGCATACTACAGGTGGCATCACAAATAAACTGTCATCATCCCCTTCCTTTTTATTAAACGACACCGCCGGGGTCACGGACCCGGGCCAGCCACCGCAGAGCCCCAGAGCCAGAACTGCCGCCCGGTAACGAGTCACCCCAGGGCCCCGGTGCGAGCATGTCAGCTTTATCATGGCTGGGCATCAAAATTGCGGGAGACCACACTCCGTTTCTTTAAATTATGTATTTAAATAATTAAAAAAAAAAGCCACATGCGGTTCCTCCTATTTTGATACACAGCCAAGATAAGCACACGGCTGGATGCCGCAGTTTGTAGCCATATGCTTTATCTGCGCTGGGTATTATAATAAGGGTGACCCTATGCCAATATTTAATTTATTTATTTTTATATCATGATAAACATACATAGTGTCTGTGATTGGAAGCAGTCAGCTGTCATGCTGCGGGTAGGGGCGCATCTGACTGCAACTAATCATAAGTGCCGGTGGGTGGGGAAAGCAGTGCATATGAAATGAATGTAATGAGCGGCCCCGGAAGAGAATGAGGGGCCAGGAAGCAGTTACAGCCTCACCGGAGCCTCGGTAAGTATAGTGCGCTTGCTCCTATCCCCCTATCCTTTCTACCACCATTTTTCATCACCGTATTCTGTTCCCCATAGACTTATATGGGGACTGGTGTCCGGTCAGATATTCAGGATCAATTCCAGGTCAGAACCTGATTTTTTTTAATCCGGTTAGGTCCGCCAGTCACGTTTATCTGGGAATCCGCCCATCGCTAATGAAGAGCAGTTCTCTAGCAGGTGACCTTTGTGATTACCCCTGCACAGAAAAGCAGATCGAGATGTTAAAATACTGGCAAGGGATAGATAAACTTATTCTGCCAGTCACAGGGGGTGCTTGAAGCAGAGTGGAATAGTGTGTTAAGAGTGTTTGCTGCAAGAATACCAAATAGTGGTAAAGTGGGATCCACTGATTGTGAGTGTACTGCCTATAACAAGGGTTCAGTGTGATATCTGTGGGGAAGCTTTAACTATCGTTATATTGTTAAAAAAGAATGAGCTGCAGCATAAGTTTGTATACATGCAGTATATAAGAACATGTTTACACTGTTGCCATTTAACAGATAAAACCTAAGATAGAAACAAAATAAGCATAAACTATGTAAATAGTAATAGCACTAAGGCGGGCTTTGCACGTTGCGACATCGCAAGCCGATGCTGCGATGTCGCACACGATAGTCCCCGCCCCTGTCGCAGGTACGATATCGTGTGATAGCTGGCATAGCGAAAATTATCGCTACGCCAGCTTCACACGCACTCACCTGCCCTGCGACCATCGCTGTGGCCGGCGACCCGCCTCCTTCCTAAGAGGGCGGGTCGTGCGGCGTCATAGCAACGTCACACGGCAGGCGGCCAATAGCGACGGAGGGGCGGAGATGAGCAGGATGTAAACATTCCGCCCACCTCATTCCTTCCGCATATCCTACGGAAGCCTCGGTGACGCCGGTAGGAGATGTTCCTCGCTCCTGCGACTTCACACACAGCGATGTGTGCTGCCGCAGGAGCGAGGAACAACATCGGACCGTCGCGTCAGCGTAATTATGGATTATGCCGACGCTGCAACGATGATACGATTACTATGATTTTGCGCTCATTAATCGTATCATCTAGGCTTTACACAGTACGATGTCGCATGCGATGCCGGATGTGCGTCACTTTCAATTTGACCCCACCGACATCGCACCTGCGATGTCGTAGTGTGCAAAGCCCGCCTAAGGCTATGTGCGCACTAGGCCGTTTTACCCGCGGTTTTACCCGCGGTTTTGCTGCGGAAATTTCTTGAGAAATGCTTGTGATCTTTCTGCAGACATTTCCCAGCAAAACCTATGGGAAAAAAATAGCTGTGCGCACACTGCGTTTTTTTCTCAAGAAAATTCTTTGTGAAGATTTTCTTGAGAAAATTTCTTGAGAAAATGTGCATGTCACTTCTTTTCCGCAGGTACCTGTGGAATACCCCCGGTATTTCACTCCATTCACTGTAATGTAATAGGGAAATTCCGGGGGTATACCGCAGGTAGCAAATGATGTGCGGTATACCCCCGGTATAGCCGTGATTTACCTGCGGTAATGCTCATCGCTGCCTGTGGTTTTGCAGGGAGTGATGTCATTATGCCTGGAAGAGGAAGCGGAGCAGAGTAAACACAGACGTCACACTCACTGGACGCCGCACAGAAGCACTTCAGTGTGACCTCCAGGTGCCCGTGCAGTCTGTGTCCCGCTCCGGCCCCGCGGCTGCCTGCCCTGCAGTGTCAGTGTCTGCCCGCAGTATCAGCAGCTTCTCACCCTGCAGCGCAGGCAGACACTGAAACACAGCAGTGCGTGCAGCCGCGGGGATGACGGGCGCTGCTGTCAGGAGGTGAGATGAGTTCATTACCTGCTTTGACGATCTCCTGCCTCCTGACGTCACCGCGGTCACTGCTGTCTATGCCTGTCTCGCGAGCGGCCCGAGACTGTCACTAGCGGTGACGTCACGGGCTCTCGCGATATTGCTGACAACGCGGCGGGCATAGAAGTCAGTGACAGCGCTGATGGCAGGACTGCAGGAGATCATCACAGCAGGTAATGATCTCATCTAACCTCCTGATGGCAGCGCTCGTCATCCCCTGCAGTGACCTGGGTTGCCCTATTGATGTTAGCTCAGGTCACTGCATTGCTCTCCCAGCCAATGGGGAACATTCTGTTCTTCATTGAATGGGACAGGGACTATGGTATGGATTGCCATGGGACCCCCTGCCCCCCTTATTGGATTACGCCGGACGTGGAATTGATTGGTGAAAGATGGAATGTGGGGAGTGTTTTTTCAAATAAAACTTTTTTTGTTGTCTATTTTTTATTTATTACTGACTGAGTGGGTGGTGTCGAGTATCTGATAGATGCGTGACATCACTAACTCCAGGGCTTGATGCCAGGTGACATTACACATCTGGCATCAACCCCATATATTACCTCATTTGCCAACGCACCAGGGCAATGGGATGAGTTGGGGCGAAGCGCCAGGATTGGCACGTCTAATGCATGCGCCACTTCTGGGGCGGCTGCAGCCTGCTATTTTTAGGCTGTGGAGTGTCCAATAACAGTGGACCTCCCTAGTCTGAGAATATCAGACCACAGCTGTCCGCTTTACCTTGGCTGGTGATCCAATTTGGGGGAGACCCCACGTTTTTTGTTTTAAATTATTTATTTAATGTAAAATAACAGCATGGGGTGCCCTCTGTTTTGGATTACCAGCCAAAGTGAAGGTGCCAGCTGTGGTCTGGAGGCTGCAGCCGTCTGCTTTACCCTAGCTGGCTACAAAAGATGGGGGGACCTCACGTGGTTTTTGTTTTTAATTATTTATTTATTTTATGGCTAAAGACAAGGCTAGGCACCCTTTAGTGCAACATGAAAGTCACTAAAGGGTGCCAGCTTAGAAAATGCATGGCAATTGGACATTATATAGGTCTTTCTCATCTATCTATCTATCTATCTATGTATTCATCTATCCATCTTTCCCTCTATCCATTATCTGTCTGTTTATCGATTATCTATCTATTATCTATATTATTTATTGCAGTTACAGCATAAAAAAACCGCAGGGACCAACCTGCGGAAAAACCGCGGCAAAACCGCGGCAAATCCGCGGCAAAAACGCATGCGTTTTTCCCACGGATTTGGTGCGTATTTTAACGCAGGTGCGGTAATCTTCAACTCCCAGAAGTTTCTCAAGAAATTTTCTTGAGAAAAATCACTTTTCTAGTGCGCACATAGCCTTATACATATAATAGGGTACTTAGTAACAATGTTTTTGATCAAAAAAGCATAAAATTCATATCACCATGTCATGGGCTATCCCAATCGGGACGGTCCTAACTTCTAGTATTAACTCTAGCATTAATACCTCACCTTGTGTCATCCAACCTCAACTTAAATGGGGGCAGAGTAGGACCAGAGCTCAACTAGTTCAGATACCTAACCATGTAAACCTATTTAAATTAAATACTTAACTCAATTAGGTGGATCACCACCAGTTTGTACAAAGTATGAGAAATTACAGTGAAATCAAAGAAATGAGCCGGAGCATAAGTTGGTATACATGTGGCATATAGGAGAATGTTCACACTGTGAACATTTAACAGACAAAACCTAAGATAGAAATAAAATGAGTATGCTGTTTGTCGCCCAGGGATAGGGGTACTCTGATGCGGGCCAAGGGGTCACTTTTGTAGGTGTACGGTGGCGTGACCTGGTCTGTGATCCCAGGCTCCACAATAAAAGGGGGATTAAGCAGGGGAAATTGTCCGTGACACCACCCGTGGGTTGCGGTGATAAGGTGCTGGCACCGCCGCTGCCTCTGGGGACCGTGCCCGGGACTGATGGTGTGGGGCAGCAAGGTGGGATCCCCTCCACGGGTAGGGGAGTTGTAGTCCCGGGGCCTAATTGGGAGTGGTGGTTTAAGGAGTGACGGGTGCAGTCCTCGGCTTGGACCGGGTGGTGCAGGAGTACTCACAGTATAAAGCAATAAATGACACGAGTCCAGGAATTAACCAAGTTGCTGGTAACTGGTGCCCACGGCCGGCTTCTGTGAGGATGGGTCCCACACCCGTGTGTGTAATTCAGGTGCTCTTTTCCTGCCCGAGGTCTGCATCTGCTTTGCACACTGGTCCGGACTGGGTCCCGACAGCTGGCACCAGGGGGGGCCCACTACCCTCTCCCGGTCCACTTCGGGTCCCGCAAGCGGCTGGCCTATTCCTGAGGCCCTGACTACCACTTTCCCCAGCCCCACACAGGGGCTGCTTCCAGACTTCTCTCCTCCTGCAGACTGACTGAAAACAAAACTCTGCTCTGCTCTTTCTAAGCTCCTCCCGCCCCTCCCTTTTCCTAGTGAGGGGGTGAGTGGGACCTGATTGGATGGTGTGTTTCTGTGTGTGGGAAACGCCCCAAGGGAGTGTGAGATCTGCACCAAAAACATGGATGCAGATCTCTGTGACAACCAGGTTTTGCCAGGGCGGCACAGCTGCTCTAGACCATACTCAAGATTATACACTGTGACAAAATGTAATTTTACAGACGTCTCTGAAACTGAATTGTTTTGAGCGAAATCAGCCAAATTTAGCAAATCCAACCAATTTTCTTTAAGGGAGTTGAAAAAAAATACATATGTATGCCTTGAGTGATTCTCTAAATGTGTCTATTATTTTGAGAGTGATAAGCTGAGATAGATGTCTCTTACAGAGTGTGCTCCTAAAAATGGTAAGTTGGGAGACGGTGGAACTGGAAATTTTCTTGAAAAATACTTGGACCAACTGAGGAGTAGATGTATGTCCTGGTAATGCAATAAGATGAGGCATCTTGGAAAAAATGCCACTACAACTCAAATGACAGTGAACCATTGAAAGGTAGTAAGATCTGTAACAAATTCTATAGAGATCTCAGCCCAGGACTTTTGTGGAGTAGGAACTGTGCACACTGAACTGCGCACGCTGAAGACAAGATGCTCAAAAATTCTTTGATGACTTGTTCTCATTTGGGCCACCAGTAGAAATGAGAAAGGAATTCAGCAGCTTGTTCAAACTCCTGGGTGACCAGAAAGAAGTGAATAATGGGAAAATTTTATGGCAAGTGCTCATAGTCACCAATACTAATCAATAATTCTATTGTTCTGGAGAAAATTTATTTCAGATGAATCAGTACAGATAATTTTTTGATCCATAGAAATTTTGTGAGTGAACTGCTCCTACAACACTAGCAGATGTATCCACTTTAAGGAAAAATGGCCTGTTGACATCAGAATGGTGTAGGACAGTAGCAGTGGGAAAAAAAGATTTCAGTTCCTGGAAGGCTTGAACAGAGGAATCTAACCTGCTCCGAGAATTAAGGCCGCTTTACACACTGAAATATCGGTACCGATATTGCCATCGTGTGTACCCGGCCCCATCGGTTGTGCGACACGGGCAAATCTCTGCCCGTATCGCACAACATCGTCTGGACCCGTCACACTACTTACCTTCCCTGCGACGTCGCTGTGACCGGCAAAACGCTTCCTTTCTAAGGGGGCGGTTCGTTCAGCGTCACAGCAACGTCACAGAAGCATCACTGAACCGCCGCCCAATAGAAGCGGAGAGGTGGAGATGAGCAGGACGAACATTCCGCCCACCTCCTTCCTTCCGCATTGTGGCCGGGAGGCAAGTAAGTAGAGCTTCCTCGTTCCTGCGGTGTCACACGGAGCGATGTGTGCTGCCGCAGGAACGAGGAACAACTTCGTTACTGTTGCAGTAAAGATATTTGAGAATGGACCCCCATGTCGCCAATGAGCGATTTTGCACGTTTTTGCGACGATGCAAAATCGCTCATAGGTGTCACATGCAACGGCATTGCTACAGTGGCCGGATGTGCGTCACAAAATCCGTGACCCCAACGAGATCGCTGTAGCGATCTCGTAGCGTGTAAAGCCCGCTTTAGTGTGCTTCTGACTTAGACCTTAAAAGGGGCAACAACTTGAGAGTAGTTTTTAATGAACTGGAGATAATTTGTAAGCTGAGGAATCTTTGGAGATGTTTGAGACAGACAAGTTGTTGTGGCCAATCCAAAATAGCAGAAACGTTTTCTGAATTCATACAAAGACCTCTAGATGAGATGATAAATCTGAGAAATGGCAGCACATGGTGCTCAATGACACATTTTTACAGCTTGGCATAAAGAAGGTTTTGGGACAGTCTCCTCAGAGCAGAGAGCACATGAAGGCAATTTAAATCTAGATCTCTGGATAACATTTGGTTGTCATCCAGGTAAACTAAGATGTATTAATACTGAATATTATAAAAGATCTCATTAACAAATTGTTGGAGCATGGCCGTGCTGATCACAGTCTTCAATTTGAAAACCTATTTAATACTGATTAGAGTATATGCTCCATATAGGTGTAATTTGGTGAAGATAGTAACACCTTTATCTGTGAAATAATTCAGAGTTGAGGGTGAATGGTTTTTCAGAGTGGTTGAATTCAGACTTTGCATGATCTCAGAGACCATCTTTCTTTGATGGAAGAAGCCTGTGTGACGCCCTGGGCAAGCCAGGGGTCACAGGTCATAACACCACCACACCCTACACCCCAGATAGGTACACCAAAGCTACACAAAAATCCTTGTTGCCTTCCTCCAGGGGCTGATGTCCACACCAGGGGGTGGGCCAGGCGGTTGGCTCCGCCCACCAAGGAGTTCACAGTCCTGGAGGCGGGAAAACCAGGCAGTTTAGTTTGGAGTTCAAAGGGAGAGGAGCAAGAGAGAGGAGTAAAGGTGGAAGAGAAAGTGACAGTTTGTAAAGTCTGAAGTTGGTCCGGGTGTGTGCCCCGGACTGAGACAGCAAGGTCAGCAGACGGCGGTGACTGTCTGCAGGAGAGGCTGCTTGGAGGTTGCCGAAAGGACCGTGGACGGGTGGTGGCCCGGCGGTACCGGAGCGGTATACGAAGAGCAGTCAGCACCATTGGCAGGGGCCTTTCGGATCCCGGCAAGGCTAGGAGTCGCCGTGAATTTGCCAAATCCGTCAGTGAAGGAGACCTCTGGGTCTCCCAACAACCAAGTCCCAATTGAAGGCAACAGTCCAACCGTTAGAGAGAGACACCGCCACCGCCAAGGCACCAGTTTCTCAGGGCCAGCGCCTGCGGGCAAAGTAAGGGCTCCTCCGGCCCATATCCAAGTCAGAACTGTGTCCCCGTCTCAGGCTGAGTGAGTACCACAGTGCCGTGAGGCACAGCGCTGCCCCCGCGTCCCTGCACCCCACCAAGCCCTGCACCGGCCCCGCCATCCCTCATCACCCACCTCATCACTGGGCCCCGGGACAACTACCCCCTACCCACGGAGGGGAGAACCAACAACTTTGCTGCTCCCTGTCATCGCTCCCGGGATCCCCATACAGAGCAGCAGTGGTGTCCACATAATCACCACAACCGTGGGTGGCGTCACGGACAATAAACAATCCCAAAAACCAACCCCTTTTCACTCACGCTCGAGCCACCGAGCAGCAGCAGGCCGCAGCAGCAGCGGCAGCCGGACCCGAGCAGTGGGAGAGCGCGGCGTCCCCTCCTCCGCCCGCGAAACCTGCACTGCCCAGAGATGAAGATTTTGGATGAACCCCCTTTCCAGATTTTCTTTGAGGTGTTAAGCTCAAATCCCCTAAGGCCATGTGCCCACGGAAAATCCAGATAAATCCGCAGGTTTTCCACGGCAAACGCCGCAGCAAAAAGCTCCCGTGGGCACATGGCCTTAGTCTCATGCAGAGAAGAAGAATAAACTCAGTTATTCAGGACCTGTAGGAATAGTAATGGCGCAGTCTGGTAGTTTCTTGGTCTTCTGCTTAGAAAATACAACTGTGAAGTCCTGGTAAGGAGTAAGAAATTTGAAGGCACAGTAAGGTTTCAGAGAAAGTGGTTCAGATAGAACTTTGAGGCAATAATGAAATCAAGATGATCCACATGGGGCTATCTATTTGGACTAACAATTGATTGGAGCATGTAACCTCAGAAGCCACAGCAGTCCACAAAGCACCTGTGCATCAGACAGTGGTAACATTTTTAAAAATATCAATGTGCTTCAATCTGAAGAGTCACTTTTTCAGGCTGAAATTGGACATGACCAGAAATAATTGCAAAACCATTTGAAGAGATTAGCTTTAGAGACTTCTGCAAGGAAGCAAAATATTTTTTTTTAGCTTTTAGCTAAAGGAAAGTCAATACAATTCTCTACAGCTCCAAAAACAATGAAAATTTCCTATGAACACAAAGGAACTGAAGTAGATAAGGCATGACCAGTTATCTTTTAGTGAAGGTGTGTCGCCAGGGGTTAAGGAGATACCCAGAACCGGGCCAAGGGGTCGCTTCTGGAAAGGGGATCACGGTGTCGTGACCCGGTCTGTGCTCCCTGGTTCCACAATAAAAGGGGGGGGTTATGTTCGTGACGCCACCCGTGGAATGTGATCAGAGATGACCACCGCTGCTGCAGAACCTCCGGGGTGATGGAAGGCAGCTTGAGATGGGACGGCTCCCCACGGGTAGAGCCTTTTCCCCGGGGCAGTGTGTTAGTAGTCTATGGGGGGAGTGCAGGACACGAGCACAATAAACAGGCAGACTCACGGTTTTGCAGTTTCTTTGTCCTTTACTGATGATGGTATTCAGCAGAGTACTGTCCACGGAGTCTGTGAGGGGTTCAGGGTTTCTCCCACCCAGCCGGGCCGTTTTGGCTTCCTTGCCTGCACTGTGTGTCTGTGGCCCTGCCGCTGTGTGAACTATGCAGCCGGCTCTGCTGTGCTCTGCTCCTAGGTACCGACCTGACAGGCAACTCGAGTCCTTCCTAGTATGTTCCTGAACTCTCCTATGTTGCTTGTGTCTGTGGTACAGGTGAAAGATCTGGAATCTTCACTTCTCTGGTGGTAACTGTGCAGTATGTAACCTGCAGTCTCGGATCCAGCATCCGTTCTTGTGCTCCACTGGGATGAACTCAGCAATGCTCTGTCTCCCAGGAATGTTCCTCTGTGTACGCTTTCTCCTTTCCTCAGACCCTCAGCTAGGCCTGGAATTGGTCAGTGGATCCTGAGGTGAGCTAAAGCCAGCTTCCAACCTACAGATCCTGTCTCCTCAGTGCTCTGCACTGAACTTCCAAACTGAAACTACTCCTGACCATTTCCTCCCCCCCAGCAGAATGTACAGGGAAGCAGCTTGGTCTCCCCCTTCTGGCCAGGAGGTCTTGGTGTTGTGTGTGGGGAGTTAACCCTTTGTGTTGTTACTGTGGCAACCCTGGGGTGCCACATTCCCCCTTAGTGAAGAACAGTACTCCGGGACTGTGAAAGAAACAAACAAGTTATCACAACAATTATATATATACAGAGTCTCAAAAGGAAAAAAAATACAAAAACCTTAAAGCTCAAAAAGAGTCCAAAATGTTCAAAAATATATAAGTGTTCATACAGTATAGTCTCTGTAGGTACTGGGCTTTTGGTCTTAACGTTGCAATTATATAA